>NW_025777313.1:0-154623 GCF_021130785.1 Homalodisca vitripennis | reverse complement strand
ACGTTCATAAGCAGTTATAAAAAGAAAAAGGTATTAGTTATATAGATCAACAAATACTTTATTACACATAAGCATATCCGCTTAGATTCAAATTTATAATCCCCGTTGTTATTATATATATATCAAAGAGTATAATGGTAGCAATATTATATTATTATATTACAAATTTGTATTGATTACAATTAAAAAAGTCACGTGTTTAGAATATTTACCTGTTCTGTAACCAATTACGTAGAGGTCCTTGAGTACAGTCAGTTATTGACGATTTGTGATTTGAAAGGATGAAAGGATTACGGATGGAAAATTGTCCACGATCGTTTCTGACAGAATTCTGTGAAGTCATGTTTATTGGGTGATCTGCTTAATTAACCACGTTCTCAATCAGTGTATTCGAGCAATACATGAACGTTTGGCTTTTCAAAATTAAAATTAATGTAAAATGTTAAAAGGCGTATCAGAGTATAAAGGTTAACGGTTCAATAATTACAAAAAATGAGTGCAAACTATTTTAGTTGTAATGGCAATACATTTAAAATATCTAAGATATTTTATAATCATAAATGGATGTACAGAATATGCATGTAGCCTATTTTAAAATGACACATAAAAATTTAACGTTAACGTAGGTAAACTTTTTTATACAATTTGTTTTATTTCGTTCATTACAAATTTCATGTTCAAAATCTCATCTAGATCCAATAATAAAACAAATATGACTTTTTCAAATCTTAAAAATCTACGTTTGTATTTAAATGGGTTATGAAATTAAATTTGCTTTTTTAAAAACTTAATTATGTACTTTAATGTACTTATAGTTATAAAATAGTATCTTTTTAGTGATCTACACACACACACACACACACACACACACACACACACACACACACACACATACACACACACACATATATATATATATATATTATATATATATCATCCATATATATATCCTGTTTTAAAAACATTTTCAATTCGTAAAAACACATTTATATTATGTTAAAACATTTTAACTATTAGTAGAGTTTATAAAAAGTATATTTTAATGTTTCAAGATAACAAGTTTTTTGTTTTAGAAGTTTTAAAACTCCAAACGGTTTCAATCATTTAAGTTTTCTAAATATTTAAAATTTTCTTTTCTGGAATTTAACAACAATTGAAATACTGCATTTTAATTATAGAAATCTACCCTCTTTATATCTAAACTTAAAAGATACATTCATAAATAAATTTAAACTAGAAACTGTGGCTATGAACCTTTGGCATGACAAAAAAATTTAACAACGAGGCTTTGTTGTACATTCTAGGACCTAGGACGTGCCTGAATGGTACAATAGTATGAAGTTGAGACTGGACCAAAATATTTCACTATACAGAAGAGAGAGTATTACACGACACATGTACCACGAAATAGATAAGGTCGAAGACAGGGGACAAATAGCAGTACAGCCGATAGCATTACGACAATTCACCTGAAAAAAAGATGAAGGATGTGGTCTGGAAGGGGTTGTAAAGACATACGTCTGAATGTCATGGTGTATACAAATTTTATAGGCTGAGGTTTGCTCGATTGTTACACTTTTTAAACCTGAGAAAGAAGGTAGGTTGTTTTGTTTCTCAAAATGAAGAGCTCTGATTTTGTTACACGAGCTGTTTGTAATTATCCGGAATCCCACTATCCTTTCAAATCATCCATCGTGAATGTCAAACTTTAAAAAAAGCTTTTAAGATAGTTACACATAAATTATTGATACTTTCTTGGTGATTATAGAAATGTAAATTTTCATATGTAATAAAACGTTTTAAGTAAAATGGAACTCAAAAAGAAAATCAGCTTGCCTTTGTTATAATGGTAACACAAAATAAAAATTCGAACTATACTTTTACTAAGCATATTGCTATAATCTAAAGTCTCCGTAGCACTGTATGAATACATCTAAAGGCAATAATATTTCAATTATTTGTAATGTTCTGGGGGTTTTATTTTCAAATTATTAATTGTCTATTGATTGTACATACAAGCAACATAACCAATTTCATGACATAAATTTCCATATTTTAAAATAATTCAAAAATTAAAATGAGCTAGGCAATTACTTAAACAATGTTTGCTAAAACTAAAATTCAGGATTGTCAATTAAATCAGTGTATTCAGTATTTTTAATGTTCGCGAATTCATTTTTGGAAATGTTTAGGTACTGAACGTATCCAGTTCAACCAGTACTGTAATCCTGTATAGTATAAAACACATTTAAATCAATCCTAACTGATAACTGCAGTTGTGATACCGACAGGACACATGTACAGTGGTGCTCAAATGACAGGAGTGATGGATGGACAGGGTTTATGTAGCAACATCCAGGTATTCTGATTCCATATACTCTGTGTGAACTGAGAATAAACACTATCATCACAAGATATGCTTGTATGTGTACTTTTAAGCAAAACTGAGTTTAAATCTAGTGTTTAATTTACCTATGCTTTATAAACAATTTGAGAAAGTATTAATTATGTTAATAGCTATTGATAACGAAGTTAAATAGAACTAAATTTAGGATTTTAATTGGTATTTATATCCTATACCACACCTAAACCAAAGCAATTATAATATTTATTTATTTAAATGAACCAAATAATTTTTTCTATATTTGCTATAACTTAGCAATTTTTTCATAATCATAATCCAGGATAAATATAGTTTCTTACGTAAATATCATTAACACAATTAAAAACAATATACTTTAAAATGGAAAGGGACCAATTTAAAATCACCATGCTAGTAATCTTCCTAGGAGCTATTTTAAATTAATTCACAAAGTGAAATAATCACATCAAATAGTTAAATATATTGTTAATACTAAAATTTTGCATGGTATATTATATTATTACATAGTAATAACTTCACATATACAGATTAAACTTGGCTTTCTTTCATTCTCAAATATTTGGTGTACTAGTTGCAAAACATTAGTACAGTATAAGCTAGCTCTTCCATCAAACTTTATTATTTATTGTAGGAAATCACTTACTAACGTTAACTTGTGTTTTATTAAACTAAAGAGACCTTATATAGTTTCAAAAGTGACAATACTTCAATCAAAAGTCAGTTATTGAACGGTAACAAACATAACCTCAAAAAGTCTGTTTGTGGTGTTTGCAACAAAAGCACAACCAATAGAAAGATTTATATTTCTCGTGTGGACTGTACACGTCATGACTTTCATGGAGCGTGTGTTTAAATGAGTAAGGTTCACATTGACTGATTTGCTACCAAACATATTGTGTAGGAATGCGTTTCTTGTGTCACTACAAGAGTTGGCAGTTTGAGGTTGAAGTGTAGGGTTAATGACGGCAGCATTTCAATGCAGGACGTAAACAAAGTCATTGATGCACTATTTGTGATGTTTTCAAGAAAAGTCTAAACACTAGATAGATAGATATATTTCGAATATGGCTTGTACACATAACGTCCATGGAGTGTGTATTTAGATGAGTAAAGTCCACATAGAATTGTTATGTATTTATTTATGTATTTTTATGTAAAAATTAGGTGGGGATGTAAACTTGGTGTCTCTATAAGATGAATCGGTTCAAAATTCGAGTACATTGCTAATTAGGGTAGCTATTTACTGCAGGATGTAATTAAAACGACTGATGGTATGGAAGGCTCTTAGGAAATTATATAATTAATGAATTAATTAACCATTAATAAATAATAAAATAATAATATTGATGCAAACTCCGAATCTATTAGAAAAACTCCTGAGATATGAAATAATTTAAACTTGTTTAGAAGAAAATAAACAAAATGAAAGGGTTTGCTCACTTTGAAATAAGACAAATGTTCCTAAAATAATATTCAGTGTTTAAAGAGTATTAAAGTTATTATTTTAACATATCCTTTTTTATTGCCAAGCTACTCAACTTGTAAGATATTTTCGATAATTTACATATGTTCAACGTTTTACTAGTGCCAAACAGCAGAGTAGCACTATTAATCTTACTGCTAAAGTACCATGTTCAATTTCGTTATAGTGTTCCAATGAGGAGTTTACGAACATTCAGTTTTTGCAGTTGGCAACAAAGGAAATTGGAGTTGAAAGTATGAAGGAAACAATATCCAGAAAACCAGTAACGTATCGAGAAGAATTATAGAAGCCGCAATGGATAGGGGAGTACTATAGTATCATTTTTATAAATACTCGTATGTGTGTAATTTGATTATTAGTGCTGTTGGACTGTTTCCAGGAAGAGATTTTAATGGCAGAATTATGAAGGTTAGGGGCACAATAAAAATATCCGCTATAGTATGCAAAAACAGTAAATTCATGAAGTATTAGTATAGCCTTTGATTTTGTTTTGGTCCTTCAAAATATAAGGAGTATGTAACAAATGTCAAGGACCTGAGAGTTGTGAGATGCCGTTTATTGGTAACATTGCAGTAAGGATACTATATGTATCTATCTTGTGTTAGCTCTCATGAATCTTACATCACTCTAATTCAAGACCTGAGAGTTGTGAGATGCCGTTTATTGGTAACATTGCAGTAAGGATACTATATGTATCTATCTTGTGTTAGCTCTCATGAATCTTACATCACTCTAATTCAAGACCTGAGAGTTGTGAGATGCCGTTTATTGGTAACATTGCAGTAAGGATACTATATGTATCTATCTTGTGTTAGCTCTCATGAATCTTACATCACTCTAATTCAAGACCTGAGAGTTGTGAGATGCCGTTTATTGGTAACATTGCAGTAAGGATACTATATGTATCTATCTTGTGTTAGCTCTCATGAACCTTACATCACTCTAATTCAAGACCTGAGAGTTGTGAGATGCCGTTTATTGGTAACATTGCAGTAAGGATACTATATGTATCTATCTTGTGTTAGCTCTCATGAATCTTACATCACTCTAATTCAAGACCTGAGAGTTGTGAGATGCCGTTTATTGGTAACATTGCAGTAAGGATACTATGTGTATCTATCTTGTGTTAGCTCTCATGAATCTTACATCACTCTAATTCAAGACAATTTGAAAGGTTTTAGCCTTGTAATATTTGCTAACGTAAAATATATTTTAAAAAGTTGTATGTTTTAATTTTCCACTTACCAATACTGATATGATCACTAAAACTTAAAATATATATTGATCTCCAGCCCAAAATCACTCACAAGACGTACCTGGACTATCAGAACTCAATCTCTATTCATGACCTCCCCCTCGCCTTTCCCCAGCTATAATTAATTTGTCGTTTTCCTTTTGTCAAGTGCCAAACATGAACCTTCCTTTTCCGTTTTTACTAACCAATGCATATTTATAAACATTTAAGTGATACTGATTTTTTTAACGAGCTCAAATTTTGTTCAAATAACATATACAGCAATGCTAAATTATAAAGTCCTAAATACAAACTGTCTATTAGTTAAGAATTTTAAGAAAACAAATTAAAAACAAAGGATAAAGAAACAGCACACAATACCTTAGGAGCAGGCTAAGTTTCTATACAGGTATGGGGAAAAGACATTTTAGAGTAGAAGTGCCCTAGGTTTCTTACAACAATTTTAGACAATTTACACATAGCTAGTCTACTTAAATAAAGTAAATATACCTCATTAAAAACTAGTTTCCTGCAGCTATAAAGCTAACATTATACGTACGAATAGGTTTCATAAAATATTTGTAAGGAAGGATACAGTTCATTTACCTAGATAAATTAATACTTTCGCGTTTATGTATGACCATTTCAACCAATTTTTAAATTTTCACAAATTTTAAGGAATAAAAGGATGTTCAGTTTAATTTAATAATCTCTCTGAAAAAGAATTCATCATTGTTCTGTCAAATAAAATTTATTGCCAATGAGGAAGCAGTTGGTAATTTTTCAAAGAGATTTTTTACGGTTTTCTTTCGAAATGAAATTTATTTATTACACTACGTAAATATTAGACAAAATTAAAACAAGAACTATAATTCCTACTACACCGCAATATTTTTTTATCGGCCTTTTACAAATTATAAATAAACATAAGCAAATCCAGCAAACGCTTGAAAAATTAATGAATTAATGTGTTGAATAAAGTACTTGTATTATAATATTCTTCCAGAGTGAAGTTGATGAAGTTTGTTAAAGTGAAAACACAGGTGAGATGGGACAAGAATGTAGTTGAAGGATTGGTTCAATATAAGCCTTTATTAGGAACTCAAATACTTGTCTGGAACATAAACGTGAAAGTTTAACCGATAAGGTAGGAGCATTATTAAATAAATGGTAGTTTGGTGTTTTGTCTTTGTGTTGGAGACAAGATTGCCTCAGGTGTGCCGTTAACTTGGTTAGGCTTACGAACTTGGGGAATGGTTTAGTAGACTTACAGTGATCCAGTGAAAACCACTATTTCTGCGATTTATTTTAAGATAGAATCTTGATAAACAATTTTTTTTATGGTTTATACATAAAAAAATCTTCTTTATTTGTGTTATTTAAAGAATTTATTTAATTCAGAACTGCGATTTTAGATGTATAAACCTATTATTATATTTATTTAGTGTGACTCGAAAGCTTTAAAACTCTTAACTTGCCATTTTCGGACATGAAATAGAGGTTTCCACCCTACGCAATTTCAATCCTCCAATCCTTATAATTTTTTTAAAATTTAAAACAACTGATTGCTGAATTGCGTATTGTTAAGTTAGGTATTCTTTAGTTTGTGCGATTATCCTAACCTAATTAGTACTATATTATTGGTTGTGACATCTAAAAAAATGATTATCAACCTATTACATTATGCTTGTTTACACTTGTATTGTTGAAACTAAAACATTTAAGTATGTAAAAAAACCTTGTCTGTATTTGTTGTGTAATCACACACTTCTGGTTCAGTGCTACAGCAATGCTGCAATGTTTTATTCTTACCAAATAATAAGACTGGTTAAGGTTACAATATATAGATTATTGTTTTTACTTTTATTATTTAATCAAAGGTTGTTAAGGTGTAGTGCTACTTAATAAAATGAGTCATACGCTTATGTCAGGTCATCCTCGGAACATTTTGGAGTTTCTTGGCAACTGAATCCTATGGACATTTGTCAAGAGCCAATATGTTTGGTTTATTATTGGAAAAATAATTTTTTGTGTTATATTCCATGCTTATTTTTACGGAATAGTATGTTTAAGCAACTGTTCAATTGAACAGAGAGTGTTTACCAGTTTTGTTACAAAACTTTTTAATTTTGTAAAAAGGTATTGTTTCATCCAAACTATACTTTGACTTCTCATTGTTTGGCATACTCGATTCACTGATTAAGACAACGTATTGATCTGTAAATATTCTCCTATGAACAAATATTGTTCAAAGCATACACATACTTAACAATATTTATTCTATTACAGATTTCAGATTTCTATTAACTAATAAACTTTTTAAACAATATTTTTCCACGATTGTTTTTCAAAGGAAATACGACATAAAAAGCAGGTTTATATTTTAAAGACATACTTCAGATTACAGTGAATGTTCGGAGAAGGAAAGAAAGTCAAGTTCATGTGATAAGTGAAATCCTAGTTTTTGCAGAATTAATTGAACTTGGTACAGAACTAATGTGTACGTCCTGATATATGTAAGGTATTCCATTTACATGAAACTAGTCTTTATTGCTAATTGAAATCTAATTAGATTTTTAATGGCATAATAAACGAGCAAATTATAGGTTAAATTTTACAATGGAAATCAACTCAGTTACGAACCGATCAGTTTTATATATAACAGTTTAATTAGTACATTGAGTTACCAATTCTTAGTTTTATAGCATTCCAAATAGCCAAAGTAGTATATCATTCATACTGAACGGGCTTCCATTTCCTGACAACTTCTATTCTCCTACCTCCAAATCAATTATTGGCTGCCTACATTAAGATTTGTTAGCAAAATCACGCAATTGTTTCATTAACCTCTATCAATCCTCAGTATCTCTGTACTTAAACCATAATTGAAATTTTTACTTTACATTTGTCTGATCCTTTTATCAGCTTGTCAATTTTTTACTATTACTATTTTATTCATTTCCTGGATAGGTCAATTTAAAAGCTTTTAATTCATAGGGACAAAAAACCCCGAGTTTTCCAGTTAATTGTTCTCATTGTTATGAAATCAAATATACTGTTTAGGTCTTTAGGGACTGTTACAGCATCTTTCGCGTTTTATACCTCATTAGTTACGTAATTTTGGAATAGTTATCATCATTAACAATATCAAACGTAACTTCAAAACAACTATATTTATTAAAACAAATAATAACATAACTTTTCATACAAGAAACTTTTGTGTGAAGCTTAGGATTAAAACATGAAGGAAAATAAAGTAAAATTTGTCATCAAGATTAAATATTTATATTTATTTTGGCCTCAACAACCTCAATACAGAGATGAATGTATCCCCTAAGGTAGACAAGTAGCTGAGGTACCTTACGTAGAAAAATTAAAATGAGTTACGTTTTTTTATAAGTAATATTTTTGGAAAATAGGCGTGTATGGAAGTTAAAATGTTGAGTTTAGTATGCCTTTGGGATTTTAAAGGATACTTTCCAGATTACAAAGTAGAGGGTCATACATAGTATGCAATATAACTATCAGCTGATTGTAAAGTTCATTGTCTTAGGTATATATAGCTTTTGCCTTTTTTGTATTTTTATAAACCTTTTATTGCCGTGACTATTTCGGTAGACAAATTGTTTTAAGTTAGAATGCATCTTGGAAGAATACAACTTATAACATTCTGCAACTAAGTTTTTATTTATTAAATATCTTTTATCAGGATGACTATGTTTTTCAAGCAAACATTTTACACTTGTCTTAGAAAAACACATTGAAAACTTGGTTGGCTTGGTGTCACTTACATGGATGAATACGTTCTGTCTGCCTGTCTGTCTGACTCTCTGTCTGTCTGTCTGACTCTCTGCGTGTCTGTCTATCAATCTGTTTTGAGATCAAACTAACATACAGACTAGACATTTGGCGTGAGGTTTCATTTTGAGTATTATCGAGTTCGTCGATAATACATGTCACTCATGGGAATTTAGCGAAAGTTTTTACATTGATTTTCCGGGAGGTGTGATGGCAAACATAAAATTGAATAATTATTTCTTTCTTTCAAACTGGATACAATCGTTTGACATTTTAACATGTGATATATTGAACATTGTAGCTATAGACTTGATATGGTTCATGTCTAACAACAGTAAAGCCTATTACGCGGTATATAGTGAGGTGTACTCTATACTAACTGTGGTATTTTGGTAATAGAACGATGTTTTGATGTAGATTTCTCTAAGTAAAAACATGAGCTTTATACCCACATCACGGTATTTAAACAATCTTGTACAACTCTGACCTCCTGCGCAGTTACATATTAAAAATTTTGTAAATATTAAGAAAGTAGGGATTAAATCATACAAAATAATACACTTTAAAAACTAAATATAATTTATTTATTTGCATAGGATTTACTATATCAACTCTATATCACTAATACCGTTTTATAAAGAAACAAATGTTATAAGAACAAAAGGAAATGTAAAAGAACTAAGAAAACAATTTTTATAGGGTCAAAAATAAAAGAAATGGGAATTGAAAAATGTCCAGCGGCCGTCATCATTTGAATAAATCGCGTAATAAGCTTGTCAACGAACTTAGCTAAGTGATTTTATAGGTAAACTTTTTCCTGAGTTTGAAAATAGTTCAGTATTCCTATCTCCAATTGTTAGTAACAAAAAAGATCTTATGAGATTTATATACAATCAATTTTGTGAAAACCTTTCGAAATACTGTTGCTCATTACAAATATGTTGGTAAACCTTAAACATTTCTGGAACACTTTATATGTTTTCTCTTCGTACATAAATAGAAGTGTTGTGTACCTTTTTAAAGTTTAAACTGCTGTCATATATTGAAACGAAATTGCGTACTAAACTGACCAACAAACTTAACCAAGACATTGAAAACTTTTTGAAGTTTTTGTGTCAGTTATCGTTTCTATAAGTTACTTTATACAGCAGAATAACATTTTAAACGGAAGGTGGTTTTGGAAAAGAAGACTGGAGAAGCATGTTGTCTATAAAAGAGACTTGTGTGAATGTACAAGGATAGAGCTCTAGACTTGATACACTTCATTGCTCTATACATAACACAAACACTTACATGAAGCTTAAACATGATGAAAGTTTAATGACTAAAGTTGAAGTAGTTTAAAGTATTCCGTTTGTAATGGAGAAGATTGTCTGAAAGGTGTAAAAGCCTTTCTATCAGACTTCTAGATTGTATCCACGATAAATCCTTTCTTTTAAATTTAATTTAAAATTTTACTAATCGTTATTGGTTTTGGGAATTATTATCTATTATATAATACTGAGTAAAACTTGTAAGTACGTGAAAACCGAAAGTGTTTGTATATCTGCCTGATGACTAATATTCGATTAGTTAGTAAGGGAATGTACAAATTTGTTACAGTTTTATACTTATTTTATAATTTATTCACCAGCGCTATGAAATAGTTTATGGTAATATTTAAGATAAAAATTATGCCTTCAGGCAATTTATTGAGTAACTCGTTTTTTTTCGGGCTGGGACAATTTTGTGGGCAGTCCACCTACAATCATGATACTCTATTTCTAATACAAAGAAAATTATCTGTCTAAAAATTCACGGAAACAAACTGTACCAGATTCATAACAAAATATTGTGTTTCATTTTACGACCTGTTTACAATAGTAACTTAGTTTTTATAGCCTCATATATTTCCATGTGGCAAGAAGTAAGTTAAGTCCAACGACAATTAATTATAATGCCGTTTTGTTTGTATTAAAACTGCTAGATACCGTTCTTAGACTATTCAATTTCATTATATTTCCACTTTTGAAAAAAGTTATGATAAAAAAAAATATATAAAAGAACAACATGTTACAAATTATCTCATATACTCTACTAACTCATGTTTATATAAAGTAGGTTTTACATATTTTACCCCTTTGACACTGAAAGTATATTTTAAAGAAGTGTTTCATTTGTTACACAAAACTAGACACAGATTTGTAATTAATTGTGTAATAATAGGATGACATTTAATAGATCCAAAACACGTGTAAGCCACTTTATACTGTGTTGATAGATATCTAAGTATCAGTAGTAGTGATTAACAAATTCTATAATTAAATGAACTACGATAAAACTTACATAGGTGATGATTTTATAAACAGGATATATTTATAAGTAAATCTTATGTATCCTTATTCTCGATTATCATCACTTTGCAAACAGCTTTAATAATGTCGTGGCCGTAGCAGACGACGTAACTGTTCTGGTAAGTGAGCAATAAAACACCAAGAGTTGCCTTCTTCATTATCCAGTGTGAGTGCTTTAACTCGTGGGAGTTTAAGTGGTTCATTCTGTGTGCGTGTAGGATGTGAAGTTACTTCTGTTATACAACTGTGATAATTGAAGGTAATTATTTTACAGACAGCAACTTTTCTTGTTGCTTTTGCAACATTTCTTAATCTTAGAGAGCTAGGTATACGACAGTAGTCATAATCACATTTTCTAACTAAAAATAACGATTGTGTCAAGATGATTCAGGAAATTCCTATGAGTGAATAATTTTTTATACGTTTATATAACCATATATGTTAAAATTTTAGCTATCAATCTACTAATGCAAATATAATTTTCATAGCTTACTTAAAACATACCAATACTGTATCCATACAGTGTTACTCTGTTTTATAGTCCGGTTTAGAATTTTTCATTTACTTTGGTTGCTAGTTAACAGTTAAATATGTTCAATAATAAACAAATATTTTTCTTACAAAAAATTAGTTACAACATAACTTGGTAAGTGCTTTTAGTTATGATGTCTATTCTATAAGTTAACACATACTGGGTAGGTCGCAGCTATTTGTCCAACGCGGTTTATGTGTTAGAGTATAAGACGTGTGTTGAAATAAATATTTTCGTATTTCCTTCGATAGAAATGAATGTTTCATTCTCAACTCAGAGCGTGTGGAGTAAGGCACGGTGAATATAATCAAGCAACCCCCTAAACCACTCCATCTTTTCTCTTGCCCTAACTTCTTTCTTTCTTGAGCTGAATCTCATATGGTGCATTTACAGAGCTTAGGAGCTTTGTGGTGGAGGTAATGAACCTCCACAAGACAAAAACCCTAAACGTACACAGAACCTAGTAACCTCATTAATACTGGCTCCAGTAGTAGAGGAATAGTTCAAAAATTATTATGCAGTAGCTCCTTGCTAAAAAAGTAAGTGATAACTTTATGTGGCTTAATGTATATTATGAGAATATGCATATTAGTCAATTTATATTTTGAACAAAGGAGGTTCCCTCACTGATAAACATCGCGTAGGCAATCCTAAAACACGTGTTAGTGTCATCTTAAGCATTTTATAGTGGTTAACAGTTTATGACGTACAAACTGGACGACTACACAATCTAAAATCTGACAACTAGCACTGAAAGTGGAAAAATTGGTAAGAATGAAAGCGGTATATGAAAGTGCTACACATTTAGCGAGGGTCTCGACGTGGTGTGTTTGTTTACCACTTTATATTTTTCTAAATGAAATGTTGACGATTGCTATTAGAAAATGTTCCGTTAAAACACAATTTGATTTGATTTTAATTCTCAATCTCATCATTGTACATGTCTGGTAATTCTTAATAGTGTTCAATATTAAATTGCTATTACTCTTCTACTCTGATATCTCACAATGGTATATGTTCTCAATTTGCCAGTCTGACCAAGTTAGATAATTTTAGCTTACACAATACATACATGTACATTTATGCGCAGTAGGTACATTCAAAAGTGTATCGTGAATTTAAATTTTTCAGGTTTGATCTAAAAGGTGTATGATCTATAAATAATATTTGATTAGACGATACCAAAGAATGGTCCCTCCGTTTCTGGAATTATGCTGGGAGATATTCCTCAAAATTACAATCCTTGAAGTCCTGAATCGTTAGGTAATTTACTATAATAATTTAGTTCTTACAGTAGCACGCAAACTTTTAAAATTATATAATACTATTATATAAAAAAACGTGTTATTTTAAATTATAGATTTAAAATTAATTTAGGCAATTAAAGTTTCTTGGAATATTATATTGGACCTCCTGATAACATAAAAATCATTCCAATAATATAAAATGCATTATTAATTATAATAATTTTTTTAAATTTTTATTAGCCTATATATATATTATCTCCAACCATGCGACCATATTTAATTAGCATGTAAAACATATTCAATTAACTTATCAAATTTGTTTGATGCACGTCTATTGATCCACAAGGGCTTGTGTAATAGATCATTTTGACTAAATCTCTTGATTTTCAGCATGAAACCTTTTCTAATGTTATATCTAAAAGGTAATTTTGTATAGAATTTTGATAAGAATGAGTAATAATGTACGGATTTTCAATTTGAATATTATAAACACAGAAAACGACGAAGAAGCTATTTCCCGTACATTTGGCTGTTTAAGCAATATTGTGGGGTAATATATCTAAATAGAAAGTTGCATATTTAGAGTTGGTAGAAGTAAATAATTTATACAAAATAAATAACAGTCATATTCCGTAAGTGATTGGAATTCTATATAAGTATTTGTATATAGTTACCAATTCTGTATGTTGGAAATTATACTATAACCAAATGTTTTATCATACTGACTTAAAATGACATTTTCTCCATCTTAGCGAAAATATTGAATGTTTAACAACTCGAATCTTTTGAAATTAAACGCTGATGAAACCACAGAGAGTCATTTATTTGCACAAGAATTTAATTCCGCCATGAGAAAACCATGAATTGTAAAAACAAGCTGTTGTTGTTTGGTATATCACCACGCATGTGTTTCTTTTTCTTTTTTTTTTAATTAAAGTACAAAAAGCTGGTAAGGAAACATACTATTCCCCTTAGTCTTAATAGCGATTTTGATCTTGATGTTTTGGCCGAATGGTCAAAGGGCAATCTATCTGACTTATGTCTACCCTTCTGCTCTTCTGTGCCTTAACATAGACATATCCCAATGTCTACCCTTCTGCTCTTCTGTGCCCTAACATAGACATATCCCAGAGGTTTTAAACTTGTAACTGCGATTTCTCTTTATTAAAAGCAGAACCACATCGACTGTGGTTCAAATATCAAAGGACAGTATATCCGTAGGGCCACATTTACGATATATAGTACTTAGAGACATAAAATCTGGTACATTAGTTTCTTTTGCTATGAGGAAGAGCTTTATTGTTATTACCGTCTATCAGTCTTTTCTAAAGTACTCTAAATCTTTTGTTAGGTTTCTTACGGTCCTTCTAAACTGCCTTGTATCGTTTTATCTTTACGTACGTAATCAAAATAAACTTCCGGTAAAAATAACGTCATCTCGCAGACTAAATTTCCTTGTCTGAGACACGAGTTAAAAAGTATTTTATAATTCTTAAAAGTGTAAAACAGAAAAGCTGTTGACATAATTCATTATATTTTTCACCTAATCGATCATAAATATTAATGACTTCAACTTTATGTTTTGTCTAAATTACTTGTATAACAAGAAGTATGTTTTAACATGCTTATCTCTACTGGTTTAGCAGTTATTCCTTCATAGTTATATTGGCTTAAGGTTAATTATATGCGATCCGTCTACGGGGGAGGGAATCAGCATTAAGAAACGGCACTTTTCCTTTCTTCTTAATCAAATTTTTGTTGATCTACGGGTCACATTTTGGTATACGACAGTCTATTAAATGCTTCAGAGATGAAATATTCCAACTCAGGAAAATTAAACTTAAGATGTAGCCAAGAAACATTGCATGAGATAACGTAGAAGTTAATGGTTAGCACTTGTAGAAATCAGAAAGCTATTTTATTTTGAGAAGTATTTGTATAAAGCATAGTTGTAAAAGTTTTCAGTACGATGTAGCAAAAGTCATTATAACCTCTTACAATAGTACCATAATATATTTCTGTATAATAAGGTTAATTAGTTTTATCAAATATATTAACATTTATGTATTGAGTTAAAGGTAGTTTATTAAAATATGTCAAACATATTTTCAGTTAAAATGTAAAACTAATATAAAGTTTTTGGATATTTAAGTAATTCTGAACACTCAATTAGCTGCATTAAGCCAGGATAGAGGCAGTTTTATACTAACGTAGTACGTTATTACGTCTTTAACAAGTACGTACAGTAGATACATGGCTTTAATAATGTGTATTGATGAAATTCCACTACTTTTAATTAAAGGTTTTTGCAGCAATAGGCCTTCTAGCGGGTTCCTCTTTAATATTATACTTTACTACTAATTACTCAGTATTCTACGTCCAAATCAGTGACAATTAATCCTTGAAGCCGAATTCTATTTTATTAATGGGGCAACTAAAAATCAAATATTAATGCAAAGTAATGAATATGATTACTGGGGTTGCATTAACTACACTCCTTAGAGATAAAAAAGTTCTTATTGATGAAAATTTAACTATACAACGAAGAAACAATTGGAATTGGAATACACCTCACAGAATGTAGAGAAAGAGTTGTCGTATTGGTGGGCAGAAAACTTACGGAATACCCTGATATATTTTGATCCCAAAATAAATACAGTTCTTAATTATGACCCAAGAAAACATTTCAATTTTCTAATTTCTAGAGCTTTTCTATCAAGAGATATCGAAGAAATAGACAGAGCATAACGGGTTCACGGATCTTTCCTTTCCTTGACCTTTCATCCCAAAATCAATAGCAATATATTTTGGAAAAAATTGATAAATCATTTCGCTCATTTTTTTAAGGAACAAAATATTGGATTGCTTCCATGTAGGCCTATAACATTTTTACGATACAAATTTCACCTTGATACCTTGATTTAGTTCCATCTTGTCAAAAGTATGATTGATGACTCCTTTGCCAAGAACTTCCTCTGTGACAGAGTCGTATAAATTGAGAGTAAAAACATGTAAATCTGATTTCCAGACGTAGCGACACAAGAGTTACGAGACATGAGTTGTCTGATTGGTGCCGGAGATGTAGACTTCCGCACTTCCCCTCACACCGAGTACATCATCAGAATTAGATTCACATCTTTTTTATTTATATAAAACAAAGTTTGAAAAGCTTATTTTGCTACGTGATTGAAGAGTCTTTATAACATAATAATTAAGTAAATATAGATCATACGATTTAGTGACGTTAATAAATATTATATTGCACTGTACATAGATAAGACTGGTATTTAGGATTATAATAGTAATTTTCTCACGAATAATTTGCTGGAAAATCTTTATATTTTAATACAATCCTACAAAGTATATACTCGATGTAATTAATGAACTATATAAATATAGTTTAACTTTACATTGAGTACATAATTTACGGTATGTGGCCCGTAAATGAAGTAAAATATTTTAAATGTGTTGTATTGGAAATGGATTAAATTTGCTGATAGCAGGAATAATAGTGAAATATGTCATAGATATTATTGAGTTGGAAATATTGTAAAAATGCTAAGTACAAATAGCTGTTTGTTTGAAGAAGAACTTAAAAGTTATGTAGTGATTGAAGATTACGAAAAGCATAACAGTTCAACAGTTATTAATCACACTCCTCATTCATAGCAGAAAACTGTCTCAAGATGAGTTATGCTACAAATATTTTATTACCTTTATGTATTTTATAAAAATAAAGGATATAAACTAACCTAAACATTTATTTGGAAAGATACACATTTTGCGTTTATTACTTTTTAATTCGGTTGTATTTCCTTCTTTATTTAGTTTTCAAAATTTCCTTGTTTTATACGTATATATATATACATAAAGTGGAAACAAATAGTAGATAAAAATAATACAAAGTTCCAAGATAGAAATTACGTATACTTTAATTTATTTTTGTTTAATTTATTGAATTACTTAATAAACAAGCGGATGGTCTATTAAACTGATGAGTATTAAATGTAAATCATTTAGAATCGTAATTACTGTTAAGATTTAAGTAAAGAATGTTTCCAACCATTGAAGCAACATCAGTTTATTGACAATTTTAATTAATTTTAATTCTAACCTTAAAAGTTAGAAGGCACAAAATTATTCTTTTAATATAAAAGTTGTTACCTTTCCAAAAAATTTACTGCAAACTCCGGACAAAGTTTTAATGGCCTAAACTTTGTATGCAAAATCGGTGAACCTTTTCCTCAATATCTCTTTTTCAAGTCGTCTTTATTGATTGGAAACTACACATAACCTGCAGGATGATACTTGGTTGGATATTTAAACATTTCAAGAGCTGAATTTTGTAGTAAAACTTGAAATTCGATTTTTTCAAAGAACACATAATGTATGTCCTAATAATATTGCCATATAGTTTTTTTTTCTTAAAAACCTTAAAACCTCTAGTTTTAATCTCAATAAAATAGGAAATTAAAATTACTAAATTCAAGAAAGTAACTCAAAATATAGTAATAAATTTGTCATGTAACATTTATTTGTTGAGAATCAGGACATAGTCTTTGTAGGTTGATTAGTATTTTATATAGACAGATTGGAGTTAGGTAACCTGTATATATTTCAGCCTAGAGTGGGTTAACAACCTCACGAGTTTCTATTCTTCGTAGTACATATCGTTTTTATGTAAACATTCAGACTAGTAAACAAGGATTTTACAAATAAATGTGATGGATAATTGCATTATTAAAGTAAATAACTCCATTGCAAGGTGAGGAATAAAAGAAAATATATCATTTTGAGATAAAAACAATAGTATGATATATATATAATATATATTTATTTCTTAACTCAATAATAATAATTAATACCGGTAAAAATTACAATATGTTTGTAATTTTTCTACGTTATAATTCTTCAAAGATGATTATTGTCAACTTTAATGCTCATTCGATTTTCTTTGTCTAGCCTACTTGGAATTGCATCGTTTAAGATACAGTTGGTGATAGTAAAAGTTATTTCTAATTATTCAATGTATCTTCGTGTATTGGTATGAATTAAAAAAAATATTGTATTTTTCAGATGACAGAAGTTGTGCTGATATGTTCAGAAGTCATGACGGAGTCAGATAAATTTTAGGGAAGTTCTGTGTGTGAAAAAACTTAATAATTACAATGTAATAGTATATTATGAAAACATTACCAGCGATTGCTTTACGATAATCCATATTCATAAAAAAACGCCTCTAAGAACAATCTTAGTAAAATATAAGGCATTAGTATATAAAAGAGATATAGGCCAAAAATAAATACTTTTTAAGAAATTTGTACACAATTAACATATAAAAATTATAATTTCAATTTACTTTGTATTGTCCGTATTATGTGTGATAATATTTTTTATTAATAAAATAGTATTAATATGTACAATTAACACAGCAACGGAAATACAAAATTTACTAGGCAGATAACACAAAATTGCATATTATTTTTCTTCCTTTGTCCATTAAATCACTAAATATACACGTTGAAGGGTGAATACACTAATACAATTAAGCAATCAATCCACACCACGTGTCGCTTAACAGGATTAAGTAGCATTCAACATATCGGATCTATAGCTCATTTTATTAAGCTCATTTAGTAGAATGTCAAATATTAAAATTTCATTACGTTTTACTTAGTTTGTTCATAAATTCATACTGCGTGCCATCATAGTTAACCTAAGAAAAATAAAAACATGGCCACTAATAATCAGCCAAATGCCATGGAGTGTCGCCATCCATCATCATCATTGTACTTGATGTAATCAAAATATAAATGATTTATTTAATAATTCATATTCATTTAAAGAATATATTTTAGTTCGTTCTCAAGATATCGACCAGGCAGGCAGGGAAAATATTTTTTTTTTAAATAAGTACAGTGATATTCTTCGCTCACGCTTAGCCATTTATAATGTATCTCATTAAAAATAATTTTAATCTGTAAGATGAATAAACAAGCATCGACCGGTTGACTATTGTTATAGAGGTAAGAAATCCTATCTCAGTTTTTTTTAAATACGATACTTGTAATGAAACAATTGTTAGCTTCTTCCAAAACTAACTGTAAAACTTACCAAAAGTTTTTATGATGAAAATTACAAATATAGAACTCCATACTCTTCCCTCAATCATAGCAATGCTCAACTGATAACATGCTTTAGTTCTATAGTATTAGAAATAAATTAATAAATATATGAAATAAGAAGCGGGGAGGGAATTTGCATTGAATAGACACACAGATTAGTTTTCGTTGGAATCCCATGAGAATCCCTGTTGGCCTCGCTAGTTTGTTAGAGGTCGGAATTTGATGAAAGCAAAAGGGTTTAAAATATATAATAATAAACATGTTTTAATTCATATTTTCTTTCCACTTTGTAATAAATGTAAACTATCAGACCCATAAATAAAAATTATATTAAGATCAGGTCTCGTATCAACAGATCATTTGTCTGAAAGTGACGAATTTTAATCTATTTTTGTGTGTGTCTAACTTTCAAACTTAAGTTTGTTAAGATAATAAAAATACGATCCATTACATACTATCATTCGGCATTCGTAATATTACCCCTTTTAGACCGTCACAAAATTAGTGTAGTTGATTACAAATTTATTCCTATCCATTAAGGAAATTCCTTATCGATAAAACAAAAATCTGGATCGTTTTTTGGAAATGGGATTTCGGCTCTGACTATAAACCACCAACTATTAAGTTTATTACAAAATTGCAGGTATTTCTAAAATTATAGATACCCATATGTATAAGTATAAGTATAAGTATGTATAAGTAACTCACCGTTTTTTGTTGTTCCAAATTTAGATTCAGCCTGAATGCACAATGCGGCAAGCAACTCTTTCACAGGTACCTTTGCTCTGGGGCGAGAATAGTACTTGTGTAACCTTTGTATAGTAAAGAACGGAAGTAGTTAAAATAGGTTATTGTTTTTTCGTTTAAATCAAGGAACACAACGTGTCAGAAATGAGCATATAGATGAGATAAATGATCGCATAGTGAAAGTGGACAACTATTTACACAAAAGGGAATGTGAAATGAAATGAAATGAAATGAAAAATACCTTTTAAAGAGGCAGAGTTAGGGCTATCAAGCCCTCTCTACCACTCAACTTCATATTATATACAGTAAATTTACAGTAGTATGATACAAATTCGGTAAATTATTAAATTATAATTTAAATATTAAATAACAAAATTTCTTAACTTACACAAAATTACATGACCTTAAAGTAAAAATCGACATATTTAAATTAATTTCAAACTTAAAATACAAAAGAAAGTTTATATGTGTTGTAATTAATACAAGAAAAATTCAAAATGAAGAACAAGAAGACATTCAATCACTCTAACACACCCTCTGACCACATGACCGCAACAAGCAGCACCACCCGTCACCCACACAGGCCCCCAAGCAGCAATGTGGTTATCAACCTAGAGATTATTGTGGCCCAAGGCCACAAGGCTAATATATGTTAATCTGTAGTTCTCCAATAGTTGGCACCACTGAAACTTGACCTCTGACCCGCAACACCACAGATATGTCTGTGCTTCCCCTGTGTCTTTCACTAACTATGTTTGCAAATTATAATGTAGAATTTTCCCAGCCTAAAACACATAAATGTTAAATATTATACATATTTTGTTGCAACAAGTACTAATTTGAGAGTAATTAGACTAATTAGATTATTGTAAAGCCGGAGACAGTCTAGTATCTTGAACAAATGCCAAATACCAAAGTAATTGTCTAATACATTTTCCTTCTTCACATTTTGAACTTTAACGTTAATCACGTCCCGAGACATGTTTGAGTTAAGAATCACGATTCAAAATTGAATCACACCATCGTCTCTTGTATCATCTAAGAGTTTCCTTGTCTGTTACAGGTTTCTGTTACTAAATTGTTATTCATGTGACTGCTGATCCACAACTGCCAATTAATACAGTTATATACTATACTTAATAATAATATAAATGCAAAAGTAGCTGTGTTTGTTTCTATTACTTTCATACATAGACTATTTAGTCCATGCGATATTTTACTTAAATGTTAACTGGACACTCTAAGGGTCTCTGGTATGCTTATAGGGCTATTCTTATCTCAAAATGCCCTTCAGGCTACGTCCCACTAATCTCCAAGTTAGCGAAAAAATCATCTTTGTCTCTACATTTTTGGAATATTAATTTAAAATAGTCGCTCCTATTTAAAATAATCAACTGTTTTGTGGATACATTCTTTTATGACAGAAAAACCACATGTGTAAGTACAAATATAGATTTATATAACATTTTTGTGTTCATTATTTTACTAGGTTATATTACGCAAGAAATATATATTACTGCTTACATTAATTATTTTTATAAATATATATGTTATAAGTTATTTTGTGTAATCGATATTTGGAATATTATGTCATAGAAAATATTAGCAAATACTTATCTATAGGTTAGTATAGCAACATGTCACCGCTATTTATAAATATATTCACTATAAAAGTTCCTTTATCTTCTCAAATGCTAATTGTTATAGTAAATTTTTATATACATTAAATGTGTATGAGAACAGGTGACACAACAAAACTTTTTGACAACCTGCTTGATTTAACTTATTGGTGAAATAAGATGGAATACAACATTTTATGCTGCTGCTTCTGTTATTACTTTTTTATCTAATTACCAAATAACTAATTATTGGTAGAATGGAGAAAAGTAAGTAAAATATTGCATTCAGAAACAATTTGCAAAATGAAAACAGATGCCGTATACATGTGAGTATTTATTTTATTTTATGCACTATTTATATTATAATTTGACAAGAACAACATATACCCTATACGTAAACAGGCATCATTAATAAAATAAATAAATCAAGTAACATAAGCTAATTTATTTACAAAGTTGTTTTGTTTTATTCCAGGTGGCAGATCATGTTGTCATTCCAAGGCTTTTTACAGAAACTTAGAATTTTCATATTTTTTACGACAAAATTCTATATAAATCCAAAATCTGTTTAACTACATTATAACAATTTTACCACTTATTCTGTAAATATGTATGTAAATATTTAGGTATATATAGACATTAATGTGGTTTTTGGTGTGCAACAAAGAATACTAAATAAGCATATAATTTGACTGTATAAAATGATTAAATAAGTGGTTGAATAGGGTAAAAACTAATGAAATTATTTTATAACTTCCATAAATTTAGCTAAATGTGAAGTTTATATCATTACCTTTAAAATAATGCCCAGAATCTATTAAGTAGATTAATTTTTTTATTGTAGAATATAAATTTAAGAACCTGCTCAATTTATATAAAAATATATTTTTATGCCACCAAAACTAATATTTTAGGGCTAGCTTAATATTTTTATGTTTTTGTAACACTAAACCCTATCGATAAAAAAATTTAACTACTTTCCTCACTTATTAGAAAATATACTTTTTCAGTATCGTATCCCCTTACTTAACTTAATCAATATTTTACTAATCATGTTTATGTTTAAAAATCCAACTATACTGACAATAATCAGTTTTTTAACTTGCTTTGATGTTTCAGTGGAAGTACGCCAAAGATACTGAACATTATTTAAACTTTTAATTGTGTATGTGCTTGAATAGTAGTGTAATGCAGATAGAAAATAACACAACACAACAAAAACACACAAACAACACAACACAAACACAACAAGAAACAGAGAAACAAAAATACAAGAAACATAAACAAAAAAAAAATAACACAAAACACAAAAACGTAAGAAAAACTAAAAAACCAACTGTACTCCAGCACGCGCATGTTGCGCATTGGGAGAAAATTGTTTATTTGTATTATATGTAATTTATTAGACAAAGATTTTTTGAACTTGAACTTGAAAATACAAACACCCTATAAATGTATTTAAGATAAGGCCAGTGATGAATTTAAAACATCTAAGGGATAAAAATAATACTTTATTTAAAATTCGTTTTATTATATACTACTAAGACACTGTTGTAATAACTACCTTAATGAGGAGAATTGAAAGTGAATATTTATGTGCAAGAGTGCCTAGATACTCCCGACTGGTTGGCTTCATTGACATTGTACTGTGGTATTTTATACCAACGTGATTAAACTACTCTTTCTTTCCAAGACTACAGTGCGAAAAATAAGATTTCTACAAACCAAAACCTATCATAAATGATTATTAAAATATTGCATAAATGGCCTAAGGATTTCCCCCCTATACCGGTAGGATATTCTTTTTTACCTTATAAGAGTTCTCAGTCCTATAGTATGTCTATATATTTTCTTCTTCTTGATTACAAAGGCTCACTCAACTATAGCACGAGAAACATTTGAGATCGGAAAAAGAAATCCAAGACACGTAAGCAGACCCTTTTTGACAGAAGTATCTGAGATCTACATATCTATACATTTTCTTAGTCGGCACAGAAAAGCAAATTTAAATTTGATACTATAAATAGATTAGGCCAAAATTTAATTCAAACTGTCTGAAGTAAACTCTTTTGGACGTAGTTTTATTATCGGTCTTAAGTATTTAAATATATTTCCTTCGTCGGGTTGACGAGGCAAACTTTTCTATCGCCCTGGAAACAGATTACCGGACAAAGATCACAAGAGTTGGAAATAAACGGTTTTTTTACCATAGTAGGTTTTTCATACTTATGAACATATTTACGAGAAGTGTGGATTAATAAGGCAGAATCAGCTGTGGAATCGGATATACGTATATCTAATTTGAACCAGAAATACACCTATACCCCTCTATTGCATTGCCTCTCTGTGCAATAACCCTCGATAGTGAGGTCCCAGACATTTATAAACTGGTACTCAAGCGCCTCTTGTTCCAAAGAAGATATGATTTTGAGTCAAAACGTCAATAGGTATTCCGCTTGTCTGTTAGTCTTTGCGCTAACCCTTAAATTACCGTTACTCTGATTAATCTATTTGTAACAACTGTAACCAGTTTTAATAGTGTACACAATATATACATATGTTGTAATAAGCCTTGCTGATATTTTTGTACGGTGTACCATATAAAGCTAACAGTGACAAGCATAAAGACAAACTATACATCTTGTTCTACATATGGACGATATACGATATAGGTATAGCAAATAATTTAATAGCCAAATTAACTGGCACACTTATATTGTCATTTATAGTACTATTATTTAATAATATTAATTTAGCAAAATGAAATTTACAAGTAGATAGTAAAAACAAGTAAAATAATAAGTTAATAAAGAATAACCATCCGACGTTCACATAACCGCCGAAGCAGAATAACATTGTGCATACGTGAGCTCACCAAGGCACATTCTCCTTAAGCATTCCTTAGCGATGTGATAGCGTGTCACTGTACAGGCAGTAATTGGAATATCTGCGAAACAGCATTACTATCATACTTGTATTACCTATTGTTATGCGCACCACTTATATAATACATGTTATAACAGTAACA
The DNA here is from genome assembly GCF_021130785.1 of Homalodisca vitripennis. Classification (NCBI taxonomy): domain Eukaryota; kingdom Metazoa; phylum Arthropoda; class Insecta; order Hemiptera; family Cicadellidae; genus Homalodisca; species Homalodisca vitripennis. Next base: position 130,094 of record NW_025777313.1, on the reverse strand, counting down.
GTATTGATGTAAATTTGAAACTATAATAAATAATCTTTTTTAAGTTTCAAGTAAGTATTTCTGTTGTTATAGAAAATCGTTATAGTATAAAAATTATTTACAAAATAAATATGGTATTGTTACACCCCACTTATAATAGTCCATTGAGTTTGTAACAATAAGCACAGAAAATACCGTACGTTACATGTTTTCAATAAAGCGTTTTTTTATATATTTTATTTCTTAAAAACAGTTCATAAAACGATACTGTGCTGTATATTTAAGGACTGATACTTAGTCGTTAGGAAGCATAAAGCTGTTGAAGTGCATAAGGCTTAACATCTCAGTTTCTTGTAGAAGTAAACTTCTTCAAAGATCTTTTGACGTAAGAAATTCTTTTTATTTACGGAGCTGTAGGTTTTGCTTTTTTAATTTTACAAATTCTAAATTTAGATACAAGTTATATAAAACGCTTAATATATTATATTGTTTATATTTGATTGCTTTAATAAGTATGTAAGTTATTTTCGGATAAGTACATATTTTTTCAATTTACACACATCACGATCTATTTTGGAAAAAGCACAATACATTTCGGACACAGGACGATACACTTTTGATATGCAAGATACATTTTAGATACAGAACGATACGTGTTGGAAAGAACAGGACACATTTTAGACACAGACCAGTACGGTTCAAAGGCTAAAAGTCAAGGACACATTTTTTTAATATAATATAATTTACTGAAAGCAATTTAAATAGAAAGAGCTGTCAACCAGTAAATTAATCAAAGGCATAGTCCAATTAAGAAAAGTATCTCTTAAAAGTTACCAAAGAAAATTTCATGAAAGTTTTTTGAGGAAGGCTACATAGCTAATTGTTAGCAATTTATAAGCTAGGATTAATCGTCTAGGGCGTAGTTGTCACATGTATGTATTACCAGTGCGGTTCAATAAATTTTATTACAAACTTTGAAATTATGCACTTCAGTATAGGAACTTTAAATAATGTTAAAAATTGAAATAAAATATAAATATTATTTCAAAGGATATGTAATAAAATGTATGTCCAGTTAGAACATAGAAAGTCCAACAAAAAGTTGAATTTTTGTAAATAGTGAAGTAGCCTTATAACTAAATTACTTAGAGGCTGTGCGTCATGAACTGAATGTTTATTGCGTCTTTCACAAATACTTCGTTAGATCATTTACTATAAAAAATGCATTGAACATATTCATTACTGTTAATTAAAATTTGTTACTATAATAGGTCCTCAAGATGTTTCCTTTTTCCTTTAATACTTTGCCGCAATTACATGTATTCACCTCAATTTTCAAAAAGGACGATCCTTGTCTTACAAGCAATTATCGTCCGATATCAATTCTTCCAGTTTTCAGTAAAGTTTTTGAAAAACTTTTCTAAGAAAGGCTTGAAAGCTTTCTGGAAGAATTCGAAATTCTGAATCCAGAACAATTTGGATTTAGAAAAAACAAATCCACAATTGACGCTGTGAACAACCTTTTGGACAATGTTGTCGATGGTTTGGATAGACGAGAGCATGTGCTTAGTATATTTCTCGATTTGTCCAAAGCCTTTGACTGCGTGCACCACGAGACACTGTTGCACCAGTTGGAGAAATGTGACATTCGGGGTGTCCCGCACTTATGGATCGGTTCTTACCTTAAGGATCGACATCAGTGCGTGGAGAGTTCGAGCGTCATTTCAAACAAAATTAAAATAGCCCACGGTGTTCCTCAGGGTTCTATCCTTGGGCCTCTCCTGTTTTTAATTTATGTCGGCGGATTGAATTCAGTTATCCAGCATGGAAAAACTGGTTCAATATGCCGATGACACGACTCTTTGTTTTAAAAGTAAATCAATAGATGAACTAGAAATCACCTCATTCATGGAACTGAACACTTGCATTCAGTATTTCAATGAAATGAATCTGAAAACAAATCAGTCAAAAACAATCGTAGTAAATTTCGGCCTTCGTCAGCATGATCGAGTGGTGCGTCCGGCCGTATTTATAGATGACGACCTTCTCGAAGAAAATAACTCCACAAACTTTTTGGGAATGATTCTAGACAAAGGACTGACCTGGAGCGATCATGTTGACAGGGTCTGTGCTAGAGCTACCTCAGGTATATATGCTCTGCGCAATCTAGCAAAATTTTGCTCCCCAGAAGTTTTAAAAATGGCCTACTATGGCCTAATCCATGCTCATTTTGCGTATGGGATAAGACTTTGGGGAAGTTGTGCAAAAAACAAAATGGAGCGCGTCTTTAGACTCCAGAAAAAAGCTGTCAGAATCATTAAAAATTTAAATTATAGAGAGTCGTGTAGGGAATCTTTCGGGGAGTTGAGATTGCTGACTTTGCCTTGCCTCTATATTTTTGAGGTGATCGTGTACTGCAGATCAAGGTGCACTTTGATTCGTGGCGGGGACGTTCATCAATATGAAACTAGAGGCAGGGACAACTTTCGCACGCATCAACACAGATTGACATTAGCGCAAAATCTACCGCAAGAAGTTGGTGTCAGATTAATCAACAGGCTCCCTGAAGAAATCAAAATTTCCAATAATCAAAATCAATTTAAAACTCGTCTCAAGCTCCTTTTGGAGTCCAAGGCTTTCTACTCTGTTGATGAATTCATGTCAAGCCGCTGGGATATTTGATATTGCTGGATCTGAGGTCAATGCGATTGTGACCTGAATGATTGCAAGAATTGTGAGTGTGAGGTTGTGTGAATGTATGGATGATCTCATGTAAGTGGACTTATAAAAACTGTTGACGATTTCGATACGATGTAAAAATTGTTAAAAGAATGCAATAAAGAGATTATTATTATTATATACATACTCTCCCACTTGCAAACAGAAGCGGTAATTCCTCCATATTAATAATATATTATAATAAATATTGTTATTGTCGTTTCAAAAACAAGGCAAGACGACAGCATTTCTTTGAATAAAATAAACCGATACAACTGAGTATGGCAGGGATAATGGAATCGAATTGTATCGGAGTATCAATAATCACGATATACTCGACATATCGCAACGAAAGAGTTAACTTTAAAATGGCTGACCAAGCATGGACTGCCATTCTATATTTTAATTCTAAAATCAATACAGGTATAACATTAACCAGGAGGAAATAATATATAAAATGTCATATCCTCAGGATTTGTCTACCATAAATAATCGCACAGACGATCGGATTGACACAAAACCAAAAGGATTCTTCATAAGACAAATACGAGTTTATTTACCAGGTTTCTTGCGCTTTTGCACCTATAACTATTGCACAGAAGAACAGACGACTACTCAATGTTAATGACAAACTATGGAGTCCTTAATAACATTTTAACAATAGGAATCATTAAATATATTACTTTAGATTTAAACATGATGAACACAGATTATATTGTCACAAGACGGCTTGTCATTAGATTCTAGCTCGTAGGCTTTAATGTACCTGGTTTAATTTAAGAACAAGGAGTATTTTCACGTTACTTATATATTACTAGTAAGACAGCTGTTGTAAGAACATTGTATTGTAATGTAGTATTTAATACTAAAATAGAAAATAAATAAATAAAACAATGTAGTATATATTACTTATCCATCCACACTGACGAGTGATGCTTGCCGACAGACATTAGACAAACTAAAATACGTTTACACAAAATATTGTTAGGCTTATTTAAATAATATACTTATTTGTCAGCATTCGTTATGTCAACCACAAATTAAGAAAATTTTAAATCAACTACTTCATTTCGGTATATAATTTTTACTAATTCAATAATGTGATGTATTTTTTGATTTCAGATAGTAGTGTACCTCCATAATCTTTTTTATTTTACGAACACTTTTCATAATACAAAAAAGCATGGAATAAAGTAAAATTCGATTTAGAGGAATAAACTGTATTAACAGTCTATAACGATAAATTTTATTTTCTGTATGTTTTTGTTATATAATCAAAAGCATGGTACTGAAATGATGTTAAGAAGGACGTTCTATAAAATGTAATTTACAATTATTAAATTATATTAGAGCACTTAAATTTATAATACTTAACTTCTTACTTTTGTACCAACATTCAAATATTTTTAAGGTGTTAGGAGGGGGTTAATTAAATTATAATGCATAAAAATCTGGCGAAGTATAATTGTACAAGTATTATGTCACATGTTAAAATAACAAGTTATAGGCTTCACTAACGCTCTGACAGTAAACATTACTTTAATTGTATAAGAATTAAATTAACCACTGGAATGAATTTATAGTACAAATTTCACACACACACACGTCTTCTGCACATTCTCATCAAGTTCATAGAGAAGATCTGCTTAAAGTGTTGATTCTAAACAAGTATGTACGTTCCCAAACTACCAAAACATCCTTGAGTGAATTCTAATCCAGCTTTGATGCCTGTTATCTTTTGTGTTATCTGTTTAATAAGCCCCTATGTAAGCTTCCTAATGAGATGCTTACCGTTGCTGTCATAAAATATATTACATAATGTGAAAAGGGTGAAGAGCCAGATATTGATATCATTATAAGACGTATAGCTGTATTTAACTGATGTTTAAATTTGTCCTATTCAATATATTTCTATATGAAATTCTTGTACAACAGACACTCCACAATGTTAGTTACAGGTTGTGTTAACTCTTCGTGTCAAGTTAATTTGTTACTCATTTTTTTATAGATTAACAGATCTCTACTCTATTATAAGTTTATATGTGTACAAAGCATTTAGAATAGTAAAAACAGTTCATTGTAATTAAATATTGCAATTTTTGTAACAGTATTCAAAAAGTATTTAAAAGAATTCAATGTTTAGATTTAACCTTGTGAAAGGCTTATTTGAATATACCTACTAATACACTACATAACATGCATATATTATTGGAGCACAATAGTGAGATTTTTCAACTACACCATATTCACCTATCCCCGCAGATTCAACAGTGGGCCGCGAAAGGCTTATAGTTCATGTGCATCTATTGTTATTTGTTGTTTCCAGATTAAATAGGATATGGAAAGAAAGGTTCTGCCGACTAATCAGTAGGCTACTTTTTCCTTGTCTCTCTACGAAAGACTCAACCCAGAACTATTTTTGCTGTTACGCATAGTTCACATTTATTGAGTGTTCTATGCTTAAGCTAAAACAGTTATTTTTAATGAAACAAATACAAAATTTGTATGTACAAATTTATAGACTTTAAGTCAAATTTTCAGTTTATGTAAAGAATTTTTATTAATTGGGCGGAATGTAATGTTCTAAAACTTTTTGATGAGCTTAGAGCTTACATTTTATAAACAAAAATTATTTCATCAAAAAATAAAATTGCATTACTAGAAGTAAAAGACAAAACATGAAATGTATTTCTAAAAGGGTCACAAAGTAATAGGTTGATATTGAGCTCTATAATAAAAATTTGCATTTTACGCTTCAACCAACGTTTAGGAAATTGTTTTATAGAAAAAGTTACTAAACATGATTTAATCTATTAAAACAAATGTTATATGCAATAGTTCAATAACTAATAATAAGTTTATGATAATTTAGATAATCTAAAAGGTAATATGTACCTTAATATGTACCTTAATTATGAATCTAAATAATAATAATATATAACGTCTATAATTTGAAATCATGTAGTATTGACACATATCTCATCCTATGTTTTATTAATTTTAATTATAATCTTATTTTTCACAAGGAACCTATTTTCCATCTTGTATTCTTTCAATATCAATGAGCTGATAATTGTAGACACATTTTCAACCGAATTATGCAGTACGATACAAGTGGGTTTTACTCTGTATATGCATTTGAATTTGGAACATCTCACCCTTCCTCCTTTTTAAAATTGTTCGTCGTTTTAAAAATATTTCACGTATATAGGGTCGGTTCGTTTGGGCTATCGATGACCATCCTAGAAGATGGGTTTTACCCTAATCAAGACGCTTTAACAATTTAAGAAGGGGATTGATCTCAATTATAAAACCTTAACATAAAACCCTTTGTTAACTCATTGCTGTGGTCATCTCTGCAGAGGTTTCGATACCATTTGCTAACTCGTTTATAGTGGTAGTACGGCTCTATACTTCGTCTCGCTATGTTCAGTCGATCCACCAATCCAAGACTTTGCACCAACGGCCCCCTCGTGACGCCAGTGACTGCTAAGGTGACAAGTGACAGGTATCATAAGTGGATAACCATGGACAACGATCGACCTCTTAGAGGCCCTAATCAAGCTAGAGTTACTACCCCCGTAAGCTAGGCTCAAAGCTGCAACAACGTTTGAGAGTTGCCATCAGTTTTATATTTCCTACCTCTCAGTTGTCTCTAAATCAACAATACAAAATCGAGCCTCATTTCTATTTTTATGCTCTTCAAAACGTATATACTTGTAGCTTAAACACTTAATCCTTCGAAGACGGATGTTTGCTTGTTTGAATTGTTATTGATAATCGCACTCTCCACATTATACAAGTATAATAATGTGAGTTAACAATACTGTACGTGTAATGGAATGTTTTACGCTATTTATGTATATTTAAGTTTATATGTTATAAAAAGACAACTAATACCACATAAGTTTTTACGTTGCTATTATGTTATTAACTAATAAGAAACCGCTCATTTTAATTTCAAAGTATATTATTAATGAATGCGAACAGAAAACAATGAAATTATTCTATGTATTAATTTGTCGTTAGTAGGCCGAATACTTCTTCGCAAAATTTATTAAATATTCATTTTATCGATTAAGACAAGTTACTTCAAGAAACTGACAGGTTTCTTTGTTTTACAGGGCCACGCGGCTAACGAATGCACGATAAGAGCTGTAGTAGTGTAGTGCAAATATGTCGTTAGGACTTTTAAATCATTATTAGTGTTGTGGGAAGCTTTTATAACTTATGTATGTATTATTTTCACCTGTTTTTACTGCGACTTGACTGAGCTATTTTTCATTCGAAGATTTACTTGCTTTTATTTTATATCTCAGAGTTTTCAGTCGCTAAACACTTTTTAATAACTAAGCTTGTACTTAAATAAATGTTGTTGGAAAACTATAACGTTACTATTAAGCAAAAAATAATCATAAATAAATTGTTTCCAACTTGGTTTTTTGTGGTACATAAATACATAGGAGTTCTGCCAGTAAATTTATGGAGCTCTGGCCTCACATTTTCACCAGAATGTGCTATTATAGTGGTAACAGCGGCTACCTTAGGACTTGGCTACTACGGACACTTCGTAATGTTGTATGTCGTGGGGAACAAACTTAGAACTGAGGCAATTTTAAACATTGCAAACGGAACAAATCTTGTATTTGGGACATATTTGATGATTTTTTTCAACAATCATCAAGACCAAACAGGGATATCTCAATTTGATTGTGTCAAAGCTAATTGAAATAGAGGAAAAGTTTATTGGAAAAAGGCTTTGCAATGCACATAGTAAGAATACAATTAATTTGATTTCTTGTGTGACTTACGGCTTGTTATTTTGTGTGATAATGCCCATGACGTTCGTAGTCAGAAAAGGAGTTTCCACACCACAATAACTGTAATGTTCTTCATGTGTCATTTGTATGGTCTCACTCAAGCGTTGTTGTTTATAAGGATTTTGCTGCTTCTGTCTCGGGAGTTTACGATGCTGAACTCTCTTGTCAGGTCCTGCTGGTTCAGATTGAAACACCCCTCTGGAGGTAGGGCATGATTGGAATTAAGTATTTGTTGTGTTTGAGTTTATAGATTTATCTTAACATTTAAAGTAAATATACGAATGGTCATAATTATATAGTACATCTAAACATTCCTTTAACAATAACGAAACTAAAATTTATACCTTGACTGTGGCAGACGCCGTACAGCGCAGAATAAAAGTAAGAGTATTCAATATGACTCAATATAGAGCCGCAACGAACCTTTTAACCATCAAAAATTATATTTTGTATGATTAATTTCAAATATACTGTAAAACTACGAGCATAATATGTATAAAGGGAAGAGATTGATATACCACGAAGCATTATCGCCAAACAGATTCATAAGACGATTTATATTCCAAAACTTCAGTAAAATACCCACATTTTCAAAAGGTTTTTTACTGAAATATTTGAGTAAATACCTTTTTTATGTTATTTTTCAAATAATTAAAACTAGTAACTTAATATCAGTTGCAACGTAAGCACTCTTTTATGCCTAATTCCTAGAACTAATTACCAGCCCTGAAGGTATTGCGGAAGATTGTATTATGCAGCCACGTTGTGGACTACGAATGCAGTAGTTCCATCACCCTCATGAGTTTGAACAGGATTTATAAGCACTTCATTCCGATAGTATTCATATTTGTATTTCCTCATATTTCATCCAAGAGATCCCTTCCCAATGATGTTTTCTTTCCTTAATTATATGACTAATATGATATATATTTTACTATTACTAAGGCATGTTATAATTTGTTTCAGGAGAAACTGGTGTAACACTCAAAGTAATCAGAGACTCTCACAGTTTCCTACACAAAGCTATAGAGGACATAGTATCATATTTTGAGCCGCAACTGCTGTGTATGTTTACGCATTACTTTATGGGCATAGTGGTTTGTTTTCACCTGATCATCCAAGAGGCAGCTAAGGACAATAAGTCCTTTCTCTTATTGCCAACAAGAATATGTTGGTTCTGTTTCTCTTCGATTCTTTTGGTCCTGATAGCTTGGGGCTGCAATCTAGTAGAATATCGTGTAAGTCATTGCTTATGTAAAACTTATTATTTGGTTTTTTGTTTCAAATAAAGTGTAAATTAATTTTTTTATGTAAACTAAAATAACTAACTGTACTGTGATAACACGAATATGCCCTGGAAAGAGCATATAAGGTTTTTTACAAGTATCCGACCACTCTTTGCTGGAGGATTGGATAGAACGAAGATCCCTCAGATTCTGCCGCCAGAATTCACTGCATTCCGCTCTTTCAGTGATTCCCAACCTTTGTAAATTGTGTGTTATTCTAAACGTTTGCATCACATTTCACTATAACTGAAGTCTTGAGCACACAACGCAGAAAGTTGATCATTATGCTTATGCATAGATAATCTCTCTGATAATACTTGTCATTCAAAATCTTTTTACGTCAATTCTGTTTGTTATATTTAGATAATAATAATTAAGGGCTATACAAGGTGATCCGAAGGCACTCGAGTGGAGGGGGACCCACAGTTTTGCTGTCTTGCAACTAGTCCGGTGTTCAGAAATGGGCTTTATTTTAAAACCTTCATGTGATATTTCTCAAACTGAAAATATTGAGATGTCGTGATATTTTTCCATCTCCAGTAAAGCATATTAACCCCAAAAAAATCTAATATTTTCAAGACATACATACTTGGGCACGAATCACTCTTCATTTTAAAACGGCCATACTTGAATCGCCGAAGCCACCTTTTATTTTAGAATCATCCATTTTCCTGAAATAAAATAGTAAATACAAACTAATAATTTATGCATTCTAATGTACGTTTCTATAATAATTTTTTAAGGTATATTACAATATAGTACATGTTAATGGCGTAATTATAGGTACCCAAAACAAATTGTTTGAACTACATTTTAGTCTATAAAAATAAATCTACACGGCCTACCAGTCTTGAAAGAGATTTCTCTAAAAGATATGGTATAAAATTATTTTATCTGTAAATGATAAAAAAGTTATATACCACACAGAAACACACAAATTATATATTTATTGAAAAAATTAAATTCGGCTATTAATTTCCATTTATACAAATTTAATTCATTTCAATAAAAGTCGTTTGACAGGTATTTGGTCTTCCGATCATATGCTACTTTGGTTATTTAAAGACATATGTGATAGATACGGCCAAATACAAAATAATTGAATAGTAAAAAGTAATGGCTATGTGGTGTAATGGTAGCACATTCACCCGGCAAGTGAGAGATTCGTGTTCGAGTACCGGCGGAGCAAGTACTTTTTTTTATTCATTGTTTATTGAAAAAATTAAATTCGGCTATTAATTTCCATTTATACAAATTTAATTCATTTCAATAAAAGTCATTTGACAGGTATTTGGTCTTCCGATCATATGCTACTTTGGTTATTTAAAGACATATGTGATAGATACGGCCAAATACAAAATAATTGAATAGTAAAAAGTAATGGCTATGTGGTGTAATGGTAGCACATTCACCCGGCAAGTGAGAGATTCGTGTTCGAGTACCGGCGGAGCAAGTACTTTTTTTTATTCATTGTTTATTGAAAAAATTAAATTCGGCTATTGCAATTTGTACAAATTTCATTCATTTATACATACATATATATATATATATATATATATATACACACACACATATATATATATATATATATATATATATATATATATATATATATACGAGAGAGCTAGTATTGATAAAGCCCTAGGCTAATTCCAGTATACGCTTACATAATTTATAACAGGCATATTTAAGTGCATTATATAAGGAACCTGTGGTCATTGTGGATTTATTTATGTAAACATGTGTAACCGATAAAACGTATGTTGCGATCTTGCATTAGTTTTATGTTGGAAGGGAAAAACAGAAATGTTTATAGATACCAATTAAAAGATATTTTTTAATACATATAGATGGAGAAAGCTACCAGATCGAGAAAGAGATATCTAAAGCTTAAATCGACATAAAACAAACTACATCTGTAACTAAAAACATCTGCCGAGTGTGTTGTATTATAAAGGGTAACTTACTTGCAAACACTTGGTCATATAAGGCCTATTGTGTATCCCCAAGGTACGAAATAGTGCTCTAGCATTGTGTAAGATATCCTAAAAACGCAAATTTCTTGGACGATTTCTTCCCTAGGAAACCTAATTACCAGATGCAGCACATCACATATATCAGATTCACGTTGGAAATTCTAGTTTAAACTTAAGCTACAACAGTCTAAGAATACAGGAACAATATTTATTATAATGATTCATTAGAAACAACTTACAGGCAATGGTTTATTTAATAACAGGCAAAGAAAACTGGCTTCTATATGAGCTGTCATCTCAGTTTGGATCTGCCGCCGATATCTAGAGATTTGGTGAGTCACAAAAACTGGTTTTATTTAAATAATGAGAAATTACATCAAGTTAAAACGTTATTAAAATTACTCAAAAGATCTCCCATTTTGATAGATAAATTATTTAAGCAAACATATTCTAATGGATTTACATGTTTTAGGTGAAAAGAACTCTCTTACTGATCCACAGCAGAAAAGTGGAGTTTTCTGTTTTTAATCTCTTTCATATTAACCTGGAAATGGTTACAATGGTAAGTTACATACATCGTACTTTTCTAGATAAATCTTTTGTATTTGTTGACTACGGATTTGTTACGGAGAGCTCTCCTTTACACTTTTTGAGAATGTTATAAAGTGTTTTTAAACTGTTCCAGATGTTTGGTAAATCTCTGAATGTTTGCAAATATGTTTCAAAAATGGTTTTAATTTTCAGATAGCAGGAATGGTGGTGACATATTTAATAGTCATGATGCAGTTGGAGCAATTGTAAAAACACTAGAATCAACATAACTAACTGCGTTTAAGAAGAATGTATAGGTCACATAGTGTTTGAAGATTGTAATGAGCATGTATTGCAACGATTATTGTGTTATAAGCCTCATTTATAGCAGAAAACACCCTCAGGATACATTTTACTAAACATCTTTTGTTAGTTTCATTCATTTATGAACTTTATTAAAGAATAGAGGCAAAACGGTTACGCATTTTACAAGTATTCCTTGTTATTTCACTTGTATACTAATAGATAATCTTCTTTGTTTGTTGTGTATCATTTATTTTTTTTAATTTGTATAAATTGTTACTTGAACAACAAATAAATCTAAGTTCGTAATTTTAAAATGCATTTTATTTTAATTTTATTATACCAAAGTACAGTGGGTGTGCATAAGTAAATAAATATAAGCCTATCTGAAGTTTTGGCTGACAGCATTTATCAATTGTTACTCTCTGATTATATTATGAACTGAAACTTATATGTCACTGAATCACTGACTGACTTAATAAATAACCAGCCTTGAAAATCAACATATTTTCCTATAGCCATATATATTAAAGTAAAGTTCTCTTAACTTGACGACCCCATATTTGGTTACACGAAGTAAGGATGATTGTAATGAATGTTGACCAACAAATAAATGTTGCCTTCTAATACTTCACCATGAAATTTTTTCGCAGATATGTATAAAATAAACCCAAAATAACTAGCTTTAATCCGAGAAATTTGTCAATAAACTAAAAACCGCTTCTCCAGAACGTTTATCACGTGCACCTACACTACTGGCCATAAAAAACAGAAAGATAGAAATTGAACTATTTTTATCATTTGGTGTACAATAAAATAATAATGATAATATATTTAAATGAAGTTTACGGCTTAATAAATAGTATAAAACGTAAAATTAACACTATAAATACTCAATGAATTTGATTTTTGTACGTGGCTGAGATATACCAATTTACTACCGGATATCACAACATCTATACCGGAAGTTACGTGACTTAGCCAAGTAAAAATGAGGGCTCGGAGCGATTGTTTTACTATTCTATATTATACTATAACTGCTATATAAATTCTTTTCTTATTCAAATACGAAATAATTGGTAGAACTACTTTACTAAGATAAATATTAAATATAGAAATTTAAAATCATACTTACTGTTTGTATTTAATTTATAAGCTTATTTTGTTCCAATTAGTATAACAATACCGGTTCATTGACTATTGTAATTAAGACAAGAAAAAGCTTTACAGTTAGATAACACAAACCGATCCTTGTAATATAAAATTCTTAGCTTTTTCAAAGGTAACTGCTAACTTCAAGCAAAGTTTTAATGACCAAAACGTGTGCAAATCATCGACCTTCTTGATTGATTAAACATATCCTCTAACAGATGATGTTTGGATAGATTTTTATACTGTCCTCATTATCTAATCAGGTACACAATTCAGACGGAGTAGAGTCCAAATTCCAGGAGTCAAGTATGTGACAGGGTCAAATTTCAGACGCTGCCAAAATGGAGTTTTAATTTAAAATAGTTAACATAGACATAAAGTATTATATGAATTAGAATGTATGTTTTGATATATTTTGTTGTTGAATAAACCGAGCCTAACCAACAACTTTTAAACAACTTAAATATATCAGTTCATCACGACCTGTAAATAATGTTTAAAAACAATTATAGATATACCCATTTTTTTAATCCGATTTAACAATTTTCCAAGATACATTACTCAAAAAATTCTTTTTAAATTATTACTTAATATAAGCTCTTACAAAATGCTCTTATATTATTATGTTACAGACAGTGGTATTGTTATGTATTTTTATATGTATATGTAATAAAGAAGATGAATATTTAGCTGTTTTTTTTTGTCGAGCAAACATTATTACTACGATTGAAGGAGTCATTACATGATACTGATTATTTAGCCATTAAACAATTAATATTATAAGAGCCCAGATATAGATTTTTTTATAGCGTGTAGAGTTAAAGTATGTATTATATGATCCTGCATTACCTGAACGTTTAGGAATATTCGACCGTTAACATCATTTCTGTTGATATAAAGCCTCGTAGTAATATCCAGTGGTGACAAGTTTTAGAACGTCAAGCAAGTAATATCATTGATGAAGAAATTAAATGTTGAACATTCCATTAAATAACTATGTTAATATAAGTTTAAAATATCTATATTATAACCCTATATTCCTTATGAAAGGTCTGCAACTCCGGAGTTTGAGTCTAATATTATGGAGATACTGCTCAGTGGTGAAATGTATTAACGTATCGAACTGGATAAGCTTTTTCTAGAATTAGAATGTTAAAAATAAATCAGAGTAATAATGAAAATGTCTCTGTTTTTATTATTTGCAACATATAAAATACATTGCAAAACAATATTGAAAAGGTTACATTTCAATTTTAAGATAGAAAAATAAAGATCATTTGGAAATGTATACAATAGTTTAGTGTTTGTCGCGTTGTAATTTTAAGCTTATATTTAATTAGCAATTTTAATTAGAAATAAGGTTACAATGATGTAGTTATATCTTGTATACTGCAAAAGACTTCGTTAAAATATTTCATATTGATTGCAATATTCATTTATAAGCTCGGTAAATAATTTACATAAGGGTTCCCTAGAGTGAGGCTGTGAAGCACTCTTCAGGGTATAATTGGAATATAGTGAACCCGCAATATGCCAGACTCTACTAACTGTCTTTGTATTCCAGCATTTCTATGTCACAATAGTTTTACTCAACAAAACTTTATGTTACAATTTATTAGTACCAAATATGTTTGTATAATTTAATAAATCCGTCGAACCTTTTACCTATTATTGTATTTCGAGTCTCTTATGCTTGTTTTCTTTACTCTCGGATAGATTTCAAGAATATATTCGTGTTCATTCAAGTTTGTGTAGCATCATAATGCGCATTTAAAGTTTTTAAATGTTTTATTTTCCACAGGTTTCTATGAGTCCATTATTCATGGTTTCCCTATCCCAATTCTCTTCCTTTAATCAGAAACTCCAATAAAATGATTTATCATTTATCTTCAATCTCCCATACTTTCATATACTACTATCGAATAGGATTCCAAATTTAGAGCCTTCATTTATTATTTTGCTTTTTCCTTTTTAAATATAGTTCAATAATTCAATTTAAAAATTCTTTTTATTGCTTAGGGCGCAAATTTACAAAACGTGCTGGTCACTTTTATTTCATAACTATTCTTTTATTTCATAGTAATTCATAACTATTGATACAGGTAAAATTATAAATAAAAAAAAAGATTTTATATTTAAATTTATTTATATTTTAAAAATTGTGTCGCTCTGATCTTTAAAGAAAATGGTTTCAATATTATGTGAATAATTAAAGCAGTACATTTCGTTCCCTATTCCCAGAACTATCTCTTATAAGCTTTGTCTACAATGCAATTTGTAATATAATACATAAGGTTAAACAATAATTGCCCTAAATATCTTTCAGTAAACAGTTTAATTACACAAAGAGTTTCCGGGAACTAGATATTCGCTTAAGTACCAGTCTTAGTAAGAGACTTTTATGAAGAAAGAATGAAATATTGAGCCAATTCAATTCAAAGAGCTGGCTTGTTTCCTTGATTCCTTTGATGTCTCCGTCCTTGGAAGCTTTTATTAAACTACACCTTCAGAATGCTTAATGTGTTGCATGCCATCCATTGCTGGGAATTCCTCTTTGATCTATATTTACTTCAATTGTTTTCTCCGCGATATTAAATGTTAAAGAGAAGTATTTGTATAATAACTTGGAATGATGCCACTCATTGAATTGTTCTTCACCTGCCACACGGACAGAATGGTACAATATCTCACGCTCAGCTGAGATGTGTCATTTTCCCAAAGAACTGTAACAGAGTCGACCCAATGCCTATAGGCGCATTTAAAGTTGAGACTAGAGTACCACCAAAATCAGTTTCCTCCTGTATCAAAGCACATGAATATCCAATAACTTGGGAATCCACATCTGTCCACGGTCACAAAAGACCAACTCCAAAAAATCTGAAGTGGATGAAGGGAAAACTATTCCAAAATTGTGTGAATTAAAATCACCTATTATGTAACATGATAAAAGCATGAAAATTTGCTTGGCTCAACACTAGGACCAAAATGTAGATCCACCATTCTCTGATTCACATTATTTAATGCTGGCTGAGACAATGAAGTGACACGTCCGACCGCTCAAGTGATATCATTCACTAGAGGGTTATTTTAAATTGCCTCCACGAATGGGGAACATTCACCTGATTAGACGCCATCATTGACGATGGCGTATAATCAGGTGAATGTCCAGCCAGTGCAGGTAACCCATTGCGTAATATATGTCATAATACAGATGCATAAGAATTTATCTACACAATTCAATAACATTTTTAACCACAAAGAAACATAGTTGAAAATAATATACAATGAGATATCCCTAGAATACACAAACACAGGCAGAAGAGGAAATTCGCCATAACCTTAGGGACATTAATATATATATATATATAAATATATATATATATATATATATATATATATATATATATATATATAAATATATATATATATATATATATATATATATAAAATATATAATATATATAATTTATATATATATATATATATATATCATTTAAAGCTTATAGCTCAAATTATTATCAGTATATTGCTTTGATCCATGGCTGACACTTAGCCAAATGTCATGTGGAGAAATGCTCCATAATCGAGGTCTATTTTGTCTTTATATAACACACCGATAGGACAGAGTGCCAAAACCTTACCCTTCATTATAAGTGTTACATATCAATATGTGTATTTGCTTTGATTACTAATTACTTTGCTTAACGATTTTGATTCCCATACAGTCCATGAAAAATATTTGGTAACGCTTAGCCTAATCCTATGGAGTAGCATTCAATAAAATGGAATACAACGTTGCAAACATATTTCATTTACAGTCGTATTTTATTTAAGACTTTTCTGCTACAATAAAGCAAGCAAGTGCGTAGTGATAATTCTCATAACACTTTGAAGTTTATTAGCTTGGTTTGTTAGATATTCTACAAAGAGAAAACAATGTGTTAAAATTAATAATTCTTTTAGTGACTTCGGGTTTGTATACAATGTGGCGTACCTCAAGGGTCAGTTTTAGGCGCAGTACTTTTTATAATCTACATAAATGATCTTTGTGATTCAAATTTAAATGGAAATATTCCATCTTTTGCAGACGATACAGCTTTATCGTATGTAAAAAATAATTGGGATGATATAGAGCAAGAGATGAATTCAGACCTTAAAGCATTGCAGTGGTGGTTTTCAAAAAATAACATGTTATTAAGTCCAGAGAAAACTAAGTACATCAATTTTAGTTTAAAAAACAGATCAGCAAATTTTTAGTAATTCAAATTTGTATCGATGTGTCAATTGTTTGGGTAGTGTAGCGTTTTTAAAGCTACATTGATTTATTTTTTGAATTAAAAATGAAATTAAATAAAGATTTTGGGATCGAAATATTGGGATTTAATTTTAGATTAGATTGTGAAATGTCAGGGTAAAAACGAACAAGTAGTCCTTTGGCAAGTTAGTACTGGTAGTTTTAAATTGTTAGGAAGGCAGGTTGACTGCCTTGAATTGATTAGAACTTGTCTTGTTTCGAGTATTGTTCTCCTTGTTTTATACAGCTGGACCAATGAGAGAACACCGCGAGTGTCGTGAAAAGTTGGTTGGAAAGGGAAGTATTTAAGCGCCCGCTCGTAATTTTCGCCCTTCTTTTGGTTATTTTCGTGATTAAGTTGATTACAGTGCGCAGTGTTTCTTAATTTTTTTTCCGCGAGTAATTTTGAAGTAAGCACTAAATTTATTGTGCGTTTTATTGAAATAGTCTTCCTTATTTGATATGAAATCAATTTTGTTGTCTTTTTTATAGGAAAAATTAAATTCATAGAAACTACAGAGCAAAATGAATAACTTATTCTCGAAGAACAATCGAGCATAATAGAATCATACAAGTTACATTTGGCTCACGCTTGCAAGAAAAGTGAATTAAAATTGAACTTTGTTAATAACTTTAATTGAAAGATGGAAATTTAGTAATTTATTAATATTTAACTGAAACTGTTTTTGTGAATTATTAATTGGAAATTAATTGAACATTAATAATTGTTTGAGAGAGTTGTAATCTGACTTGTAGAGACTTGAAAGTTAAGGTTCAACTAGTGTAAAGAGAAGTTTAAATTTTTATATTTGAATTCGGAGTGAACTTAGAAGTGAACTTTTTTATTTTAGTTATTTCCAAGTGGTATTTGATTTTTATTTTAGAAGAGAGCTCTGATTTTTATTTTGATATATTTGATTAATATTTTTATTTCTTGCCAAAGGAATTTTTTAAATTTACTAAACGGTTTTGTCAATTCTTTGTGGAAAATAGAGTGATAAAAATTCTGAAACGTTGAACTTATTAATTTGCCAGTTTAAAATAAATCCATTATTTTTTTTAGAACTTTGATTTTTATTTTAGACAAACCAGATAATATTTGATAGTTAAGAAATTTAGTAATAAATTGTACTGAATATTCACTAGGAGCTTACTAATAAAAAAATATTTTATATCGTCTTGGATGTCTCATTGATAATTTAAATATTAATACTCTGGAATATTAATATCAACAATCCAAGTCGTTATAGGTAGTAACATTCAGTGCCAACAGAACTGTGCTGTAGTATCGCAGTGCGAAAATTTAAAATATTTAGTAGTCATGCTAGATAGATAAATCAACTGGAAGACACATATTGAAATTTTTAAACGCAAACTAAACAATATTTTAAGATTTTTTAATTTTTTGCAATACATTTGCACCGATGAAGTGTTAAGAATGCTTGTACTTATCTTTCGTCAATAGTAGGCTTGACTATAGAATATTTTGTTGGGGTAGAGCCTATGAAACAAATCTAAAGCCACTTATATCTCAACAAAAGAAATTCATAAGGTTGATTAAACGAAAACGAAGAATGGAGAAATCTTTTCCTCTTTTTTTTGGTTTAAATATTCTTCCCCTTAAATATATTATGTTTGTTTATAAAGTTTTAAAAATATTGTATGTCATAAGTGGCAATTTACCAGAATTAAAAAATTGTTACAAAAACAAATTTAGAAAGCAAGAACCAATACCAGTTCCAAAGCCTAACTTAGCATTTTTTTCAAATAGTTATTGTTTTTTGGGACCTAAAATGTTTAGTATAATTTCTTCAATTATTAGTTGTGAGAATATAAAGTTATTTTCAAAAACATTAAAGAAGTGGTTATTGGGTTTTGATAAATTAGATTTTCTTCTCTGCATAGATTCCTAGTTAATTAAAGAAGGTAACAGTAAATTTTAGTTTGTATTTATTGTAAGTTAATTTTCATTTGCTTTGTAACTGCAGCAGCACACTTTTAATCATTTTTTTTTGGAGCTTATAAAACATCAAAGTTTTGTTGAAATTTTCTTTGAGCTGAAAAATATTTTTGTTATAAAAGGAACCTCTCCACAGGCACTTGCCTCTAGAGGCCCTAATTATTTTTGAAAATATTTCTTTTAATTTACGAGTGTTTTTATTTTAATTTTATTTACATGAAGGTTAAATTTTTATTTAAGTTTGCTCATTAGGAATGTACATTGTGTATACATTTGGTTGTTTAGGTTACTTTATTGATTTATTACATTGTGTTTACCATTGTATATAATGTGTTATTGTAATATTTTTAAAAATAAATCATATTCTATTCTAAAAAAAGTATAGGTCATGGAACAATTGGTTCACCTAAATATTGATAGACCACGCAAATAGAAAAACATTAAGTACTTATGTCCATTGAGTGATAACGATAACACAAATACAAAAAAACAACAATGACAACCGTAACAATAATTAATAAATAGACCTAATAAATCTTAATTACAGTCTAATTTCATCATACTTAACAATTATGTATGTTTTCTCCTACAGCGTATCTGAAAGTATTGTATTTGTATTTTTACTACAACTACAAGTTCATAAAATATTTAATTTCAGATATTAAATACATTTCTTCTTTGTGCACTGCGTGTGCCTTTTCATAGTTCAATTTGAGCATGATACTGTCAATTATTATGTAACTTTATGATAAAATAAGCGAACAGCTGTGAAATGGCAGTATCTTTGCATCAAAATGCGTCAAAGCTTAAGAAAACGGCGTTTTTAAATTCACGCTGTGTAACAATAAAACTCTCAACATAGAAACAGTTTAAAAAAAGATGTATTTCCATTTATTTAGGTGATGGCACTAGTACACGTAATCTACGTTTAAAATAATATAACTGAAGAGATATTCGAGGTATCAGAGTATTGATAAGCAATGTGTAATCATATTGTCCAAAGTAATTGTGAATTTAACATCAAAATGGATCGTATCGCAAATAGTAGAATTATACAGTGCTCTCACATAGACGAGTACCTATATCCGAGCTTTCCGAGCACATATTTATTGACAGCTGAAGTATCTACTACTGTCAAATATCGTTCCAGCAAATATCCGTCTGAGAGTCTAAACAGAATTGTTGATAACAATGAGTTATTTCGTCTTGCCTGATATCATCTATATAGTCGAAATTAAGAGTTATGCTTAACAAAAGTCACAATATCTGTTAGTTTTGTAACGCGATTACATTGATTCTACAAAGATGTTGTTACTTTATTATAACGTTATATAAATAAAATTACGTAAGCTACCATCTCTTTGAACTGACTATGTTACAGTATTAGTTATATTAATATAATTTTTTTACAGTACGCACTTTTGAAGGCTGTAAGTTCAAAATATATAGTGTTATTTTTGTATGAAGAAATCCAAAAAAACGTCGACGACCAAGAAGCTCAAAACGGACTCTACATCGTTTCTACATCAGAGACACCTATTCCTCAAAGTATGGTTTAATATAGTGTAAGAAGTATTCTTATCGTTTACTCACGTGTAATTGATAGGAGGCAAACTACTCCAGATTTCAGGAGAAGGATCTGTGACAGCGTGGCTTTTAAACGTAGCACTTAGAGGAAGGTGACCTGTAGCTTAACTCAACATTCATACCACCATTATTCAACGAGATAAGGGATTAGGCCTACCAGTTTCAGCCAATTGTCGTTGGTTACTGCTGATTTAATTGTCAAACTGACAGTACTATTCTATTGCATGTTTCTTACTATTTACAAAAGTATAGTTTAATATTTTTAGCTTATTTAATATACTTTATTTTAATGATCATTATGATCACGCAACTCGCTATCAATTCTTTCTTATAAAAATTTTTAAACCCAATGGAAGTTTAATTAATTAATTGAATACATTGTGTATGAAATTAATGATTCTCGGACGTTTCCATCGTGATGGATGAAATCTGTAAAACTACATTTCGGGTCTTGCAATATGACGTCTTCTTTCTCAGGTGCATAACTAATCTAACTCATTACTGAAATATACGTTACAAATTTAAATTAGTACCTAAACTTTGTTAAAAGAATGAGTAGATAAGAAAAAAAATATGTTTTTAACTGCATATACCTTATCTCTTGGACATACACCTTATATAAGTAATGCTTATCAATTAAAACTATATTAAAGAGTTCAGGTCACATTTTAGTAACAAATTTTTAAGATTAATCTAACACATAAAGCGTAATTTCAACGCTTTATATACAACAATAGGTCATCAGTCTCCGGGGGGACTGCCTATTGTTATCAGACATATTGCTGTTGATAAAAACCCACCCCTAAATTACATTTACTGATTGGGCACTCATTGTAAATTGTACCGCACTTCATTCGTTTAAGTCTTGATTCTGTTTCGTATAGAAGGCGCTTCAATAGATTAGCCTTAACACTTTAATCTATTATGATTAAACTTTGAATATAAGGGGAGTCGGTTGACTATATAGCGCACGTGTTAAATTAGATAAGTTTAGGAACATGTTCCTCAATAACCAATAAACATATCAAGATAAGGTTTGTTTTATTTGATTCTGCTATTCCTTACTTACATTTACAGCACAGCAAATTTCCATAGCACAAATTTAAATATTAAAAATATTTTTTGTATAAAAGTTAATTTTTATCATTTTTTTAAATAAATAACTTTTTTAAAATTATTATTAGACTACATACAACAATTTGCTATGCTATAAACGTTGCTCTAATTACGAGGAACAAAATTTTAAAAAAATCATCAAAATGTATTGAGTGGTTCTAGAGAAACGTGTTCCTAAACAAAGAAAAACATGAATTTTCAGAAAACTCTTTTAAAGATTGCATATACATTAATCAGAAACATAACAACATTTAATGCATTCCAGGACCATAACTAGGGTTGTCAGTATCCTCCCCTTGTTCAAATAAGTCTTATAAATGCCTTTTAGCTGCAGTTACTTTCTGGTGAAACTTTTTCTCGATCTCCTCCACAGCTTTCTGCGCTTTGTTGATTCGGGTGACATCAATTTTTTTCATTTTTTCACAACAATAGCATGCAGGTGTGATCCCTAGTTTGATCAACACTTCACATTTTATTATGTTCCCTTTGTTGAAACTTGCCACAGCATCAAATACACCTAGTTCTAATGTTTCCTTCATCACGAAGGTTGATTTTGGAACTCGCGACCAAATTATATTGTTCAGTGATTCACTGGGGTTTTGAGTACCACCGTGCAAACATTTTGATAACAATGATGGATCTGTTAAATCTCTAAATATTTGTTTCACCTCTTTTATGACAGCAGGAGCAATGTGATTGTGATTGTTGTGATCATAAGTTTCATCATTTATTTTAGCTAGTTGGTACTTACACCAGGTATCTTTGCTAGTACTTATATCAGGCTAGTACTTGGTTCTGGTTCTTCATATATTCTAGGCACAATTACTTTTTTACCACCTGGATTTCTTGTCGCTGTAAAGCACTTTGCTTTGTTTTTGAAGGTTTTATGTGCTCTAGGCATTTTCACAAACAATAAACTACACAGTATAACTAAATATTATAACTTAGACTGAATGAAAGCAAGAAACACAATGTATGTGACAATAATAAACAAACAACAATTAGGGTTATGTCAAAATCTCAACTGACTGTAAACAGATGGGTTGACAACCTTGTATATTCAAAGCAGCATAAAGCAGGTTGGCCAACATAAGCCTAATAATAAATATGCGCTTCAATAAGGATTATGTATGACAATGATGCAGAGTACATGAATTTTACGAGCCAAAATATGCTGCAGCCATTTACATAATATTATATTTGGGTGTGATATTGTTGGCCGATTTGAATAAAAAATTGGCACCAAATTAAACAGGAGAGTGTAAAGATTAATAAAAGCAAATAAAACTTTTTTTGATTTTTTTAGATTTTTTGTCAACCGACTCCCCTTGTTGTATTTTAGTAACAAACTAAATAAATGCAATCTATTTTTAGCAGAACGCGCTGAATGTTTATGGGAGCTTCAGTTTCATTAGCAATTTTGTTTTTGTTTTTGGAAACATAGCTGTTATGATCACTCGTCGTAAATCCAGGACAACGATGGTACAATGAGGACCAAAACCCAGTCATTGAATACATTGCACTATATTGAAGACTTAACTAGTATTTTATTAAATATGTAGGAAAAGTCCGTGTACTACACACAAAAAACACATAGAAGCAGAACTCCTTTTTTATAATACGTATTTAAAAGTACATATACATATTTATAATAACCTTGAGAAAGCCTTTTAAAATTAAAATGTCAATAATATTGGTCGCTACAAACTATCCAAAAATCTATTTTCACATCTCTGATAAAATATATAACTATTAGTGTACTATTTAGATACCACGTGAGATTTGAGGTGTGGGACCTACAACATTTACAGAAATCTACAAAAACCAAAATTCAACACAAAAAAGAAACGATTATCATAACGATATTGTTCTATTAATTATTAAAATATTTATACATTTTTATATATTCTCATCAACCACAATGTGAAATTTTACCATTTCTACCAGTTAACTTTTAAAGACGGTTTACCACAATGCATGCAAAAGTGTTATCTCTTACTTGTTGTATGTTAGAAAGCTACAGTTCTCTTGGTCTCTAATACATATCTGTCCAATGGGTTTTTGTTCAATAAGATCTCCTGATTTGCTGGTAGGATTTCCGCTCTCTTGTAATTTACCTACCTCTTGAATCTTAATTACCTTTGGATTTTAATCTACAAGTGCCCAGTGCCTTCGGAAGTTTAGAGCCTCTTCTTACTCCCAACCTCTATAAATTCCTAGTCTCTAGGAGTAAATTTATTGTCTCTTACTGCGTCTATAACAATTAGGAATATCGAAACCTTTACCTTATAGGAGGGTTTTTATTGCATATTTCCAGATTGTTTACTAAGTACTGACAAGATAAATTTTTAAGTTGAACTCAATGTACAATTTCAATATATAATTTAAGGAAGTGAAGACCATGGGTGACAGTAGAGAATCAACCAGCCTAGGACGCTTGTATTTATGGAATTTTAGCCAAAAGTTGGCATAGGTAACGTGTCCTTCGTTAGAACTAAATATAGGAATTAAGAAGACGTAGCTAATGTAAAAGTGTTTCAATACTTTTCTGGATTGTTTTGTAGTAGAGAAAATCTTATGTAACTTGGCACAATTAATTTCAGTTTTATTATAATTTCAGTTACTTAAATTGGGCGAAGTTCTAGGATTGAGCCAGTGAATCAAGCAACTTGTCTAGGTTGTCATATATGTCTACATGTGTTCTTTCCTGAATACTTTACGACAAGGGAGTCAAGAAAAAGATAAATCAATTGTACTACACTGTTGTAGTAATTTTGTGGGTAATATATCCTGAACAGGGATTTTATATACTGATCACGATGTAAAACCCAGGTTTCTATGATATATAGCTGAAGTAACACGTAGAATGCAAGTGGTAAACATTACAACATTTTGGCCTTTTAACTGTCTTTTTCTATATACATTGTATATACTTTTTCTAGATGAAATTCATTTTCAAGTTTACAGGTTGAGTAAAGGAGTAATTTAGCACTACATAGATATTGTATTATGTAATATAGTGTAAAGAGATAGGCTAAGCAGCTTTTCTTGAATACCTGTTACATTTTCAAAATAATTATAAAATTATTGTGATATAATACGATGTCATTTGTTAAGATTAAAACTGGATCTCAAAGAGAGTGTGAACCAGCAGCAATAATTTTTTTTACAACGTCCAATATAACTTGTAGCGTTCCGCTCTGGAGGTATTTTATCAGTTAAACGCCAGAAGTATTAGAATAAGTTTATTTGATCTGTGTCTTTACCAAGTGTTGATATTTATATCCAGACTTCCTAAGGGCAAAAATAATTAAATAAAAGTGACTAATAAGTAATAATAATATTTATTTTTTACTTCTTAAACCAAATACATAGGAAGAAAAACATATGAAATTCTCTCTTGAATAAATTTGTGTAATGTAGTAAAATTTAGGCAACAAACTATTCTTATATAATCTATGTACACATATTATACTAACGTTAAGCCCATAAATATTTATATTTATTTATTTATTTTATTTATTTATTTTATTTATAAAACAGTTGTTTTACATAGTCTTGGCCCTCAACAAGTTCTACAAAACTTGTCGGTGAGGACCACTTGAAAAAGTAATAGAACACATTGATACAAATATTCAACTTTTAACTTTCTTTTAATTTACTAAACTATAAACTCAAATTCGGCGGTTTAGGGCAGGCACTAGCTTAGATATCTTGGTATGTGTGGTAAATTTGATCGAAAACAGTATAATTTTTTTAAATAATACTTAATAGTAATAGTTTAAAATCAAACGCATATTTGAGTCCCTAAAAATCCTAATTAATTCTTCCCTCAGCAACGACGAATGGCAACCCTGTCATCAGGAAATCTGACAACGCCGGCTACCGGAATTCCCAAATCTCCTTATCTCTAAACAAATAAGCAAATAAAACTTGCCCTCAGTCAAATTCCAATATGTTTCTAGAGTGGGACAGTGCGGTACTCAATCCGCTACTCGCTTTAACCTGACTGAGGAGGTACGGGAACTCCGGCGCGCGGTACTGTGTGTGTGCTCCACCTTGTAGTGTTCACGGTGTCGGTGTTTGTGTGCGTTAGTTATAGTGTGTGTCAATGCTAGTGTGTTTAACAATTGTCCAATTAGGTTAAATATGTGTGTGCGCAACACCGTGCTGTGGTGCTCCCTGTGAGGTTTATAGCCATTCATCGCCACTAACAACGGAGAGAGAAACAGAAACCATAAAAAACATTCTTAAAAAACTAATAAAAATATGAAAAACTAACATGTAATCAATTTTATTTTTAAAGCTAGAGTATCAACGGTACAACAAAAATCTAACACCAAGCATTAAAAATACAGATAAACCACCAATTAACGATTTACAATAAATATTTAACATATAAATAACAATGTCAGAATAATTTATTTACTTTCAAAAACTGTGCTCTCAAAGCTTTAAACATCAGTGATTAACACTATGATATAATTCAAATAGCCAACAATATAATCTATAAATAGATAACGAGTAACAATAAAATTATCAGAGAAAATAACAATGTTAACCACTAATTAACGATTTACAATAAATATTTAACATATAAATAACAATGTCAGAATAACTTATTTACTTCCAAAACTGTGCTCTCAAAGCTTTAAATATCAGTGATTAACACTATGATATAATTCAAATAGCCAACAATATAATCTATATAAATAGATAACGGAGTAACAATAAAATTATCAGAGAAAATAACAATGTTAACCACTAATTAACGATTTACAATAAATATTTAACATATAAATAACAATGTCAGAATAACTTATTTACTTCCAAAACTGTGCTCTCAAAGCTTTAAATATCAGTGATTAACACTATGATATAATTCAAATAGCCAACAATATAATCTATAAATAGGTAACGAGTAACAATAAAATTATCAGAGAAAATAACAATGTTAACCACTAATTAACGATTTACAATAAATATTTAACATATACAGAAAGTAACAATGTCAGAATAACTTATTTACTTCTAAAACTGTGCCCTCAAAGCTTTTTAAATAACAGTAATTAACATTATGATATAATTCAAATAGCCAACAATATAATCTATAAATAGGTACCGAGTAACAATAAAATTATCGGAGAAAATAAAAATGTTAACCACTAATTAACGATTTACAATAAATATTTAACATATACAGAAAGTAACAATGTCAGAATAACTTATTTACTTCTAAAAACTGTGCCCTCAAAGCTTTAAATAACAGTAATTAACATTATGATATAATTCAAATAGCCAGCAATATAATCTATTAAATAGGTAACGAGTAACAATAAATTATCAGAGAAAATAACAATGTTAACCACTAATTAACGATTTACAATAAATATTTAACATATACAGTAAGTAACAATGTCAGAATAACTTCATTTACTTCTTAAACTGTGCCCTCAAAGCTTTAAATAACAGTGGATTAACATTATGATACAACACAAATAGCCAACAAATATAATCTATAAATAGATAACGAGTAACAATAAATTATTAGCGAAAATAACAATGTTACAATTAATATAACAATCCGTTCAATGCAGGCCCACGATACGCAGTGTTCAGTGTTTGTGTCACTTGTCACGTCATTCAGTGCACCCGAGTGATGTCCACTGTGTATATATGCATATGGTATATATCCAATGTGTGTCAGTGAACCAGTATTTCACAGTTGATCCAAAGCAAGTTGTCGGTGTTTCATCACTATTACGACATTGCGGTTTTCTTTCTCAGGTAAATCTCAGTTTAATTACATTTCTAAGTTTAATAGCCATAGTTCAATACATTTTTTGTAAGTCTTTAAGTGTGGTATATTCTCAATTTCATCCGGCAATGCATTAAATAACTTTGGGACTATATAATTCGGCAATCTACGCCCGTACAACGGTGTTGGGAAATAGGTGTGACATATTTAATAACATTCCTTGTGTTAAATTTCCTTCTATACTTTTTTTTTAAATTCCATATTGCCATAATATTTTGTCATGATATTTTACGTGTACAAACCCTTTGGCGTTTAGTTGTCCTGCATAACTGTACATATATTCTCTTATACCTAAGTTTTGATGAAAGCCGTTACCAAACAGTGCCCTTAAACATTTTTTTTGAAGACCAGCTATTATATTTAAATGGCTTATGCTGCTGTTCCCCACTCACAGATACACCATATCTTATATGTGACTCAATCAATGCTTTGTATACTGATAGTTTTGCATTCTCACTAAGTTTATTTCTAAGTTTATGCATCATGGCAGTGCCGGGACATAGCTTTCTGTGCAATCTACTCACATGATCACTCCACGTTAATTTATTATCTACAATCAGACCTAGATATGATGTACTCTGAACCATGGCTATATTCTCACATTCACACAAGCTCTGCTCATGCAGGCACTTACAGCTATGATATTTAATTCTTATATCAATATTAATTTTCATTTGTTCTTAGGACATATTATGCATTGATGCTAGTCTTTTCTTTGTTAATAATAAGTCCTTTGTCATGACTCCACTTAGTGAACTTCTTAAATTCCCTGTAAAATATCTTGTACTCTCTGTAAGTTTTATGCTGTGTCACCAATACCACATCATCTGCGTATGCAAAAATCTCACACATTGTAATTTTATTCAATATTTCGTTTAGATAAATATTAAACAGAGCTGGTCCGATTCTGGCTTCCCTGAGGCACCCCATATTTTGTATTCTTCTCTTCACTCAGCCACGCCTACCTGCTTTAACGACAATGCTTCTGTCCTTAAGATAGCTTGTGAACCAATCTGAGGTAGGGACCCCTTACTCCTATTTTGTACAGAGAAGCTACGATATGACTGCATTCTATAGTTTTCGAAGGCCTTAGAAAAATCTATAAATAAGCATAAGCTATGAAGTCTGTTATCCATTCCATAATTCAACACGTTTACAAACTCCTCCAATGCTTGAAACAGTACTGCGCTTTTTCCGGAAACCAAATTGCCTATCATTTTGTATATTATTCTCTGATAGATATTTATTCAAGCTAATTTAGGACATATTTCTCCAGTATCTTCTCTATAGAGGGCAGTATAGCGATAGGTCTATTAATTTCTAAAACTCATTCTTGGATTTATTCTTATAGATCGGTCGGATTACAGATTTTTTTAGGCAGTTTGGAAAATCACCTTGAGAAATTGAAGTGTTAATAAGCGTTGCTAAGGGTTCAGCTATTTTCCCCATTACTATTTTCAAATCTTTCATTCGTATGTTGTCTATACCTGGGGATTTGTCAGGGTTTCATATTTTTAATTAAAGCCATGATCTTTTCAGGTGTCGCTTTTGGTATATAAAAATTATGTCTTAGCTCTTCGTTGGTCTCATTTCTAGTGGAAATATTTTCTACATCTACATACCCACAGAAATGCTTTAGATTATCCACTCCTTCAACATAGTATTGAGCAAAAACCATTTACAATCTCAATTTATACTCAAAGTTTTACACATGCCTATTTCAATAGCTTTATCTACATTCCCTTTTTTGTTTCTGCCGAGTAAAAGGTTAATGTTTTCCCATACTTTCCTTGTGTTATTTTTGTTTCTTTCAAATATATTTTTATAGTAGGCATTTTTTTTCTTTTTTAATCATATTGTTCAATCTATTTCTTAATCGTTTGTATAAATCTCTATGTCTATGGTTTGAGGGGTCCCCTTTCCATAATCTAAATATTCGATCTCTTTCCTTAGTAAATTTAGGAGTTCTTTGATTCATCCAATGTTTAATAGGCCATTTACTACGGAGCTTGACTCCGTTCTCTGTCTCTCCCACTTTTCCTGTCTATTGTAATCGTGCTTTCCTCATAAATCTTTGCAAATTTCTTAATAAGTTTATCAAATCCTTCATTCACAGTATTATACCCGTCCACTGTCCATTGTTCCTCCTCCAGCCTTATCCTTACTTGTCTATCATTTAGCCTTATAATTTTTCCATTCTCTGTGTCTCCCTCTCTTCCTCCAGATAGTTCTATCCTGCCACTACCGGGTAATGATCAGAGATCTTTACTTTTACTACGCCCGTATATATTCTTTCCACAGGTCTTTCCAGCGAGTAATAAATATGATCGATGCATGATCTGACTAAACTTCCTACCCTTATTTCTTCCCTTGTATAGTCCCATATGCCTCTGTCTAGGCCTAGGTCTGCTAGTACCGCTTCATATTCTAAGGTATTTAAATCATTGCTAGTCATTGTAGTATTAACATTTACATCTCCTATCAGAATCATATTTTTATGAATTTTAATAGCAGTCAGGGCCATATTAAACTCTTGTGTGGCCAGCTGGAGGGAAAAACCGCTAGATGATGTGGGGTGGTCTATAAACTGCGTGTTAGTGCTACTTTTGTAGTTATCTCTCGACCCTATCAGCTCCAAATCGACTGTGATATGTTCATAAGTGCTAATGTTATCCAGTGTAATGAGTGAAAAGTTAAGAGTGTTTGCATTAATAAACATTGCCAGTCCCCCTCCCCCTTGTTCTCTCTTAATTTACTTACTCTAGTATAAACTGGGATATTGAATAGGGCTAGCTCGTGTTCGTCGCAAAGAAACCTCTGCCAATACTAGCACGTCAAACTTTATTTTACCTGTCACCAAATGCAAAATTAAAGTATCTCCAGTGCTTTATTAATGACCTAATGTTTAGGTAGACTATGTCAAGACTGTGAACTTTCCTATTTACTGTGGTATACCACTCATCAAAATTGTTATAACTATTGAATAGTAAACGTTCATCAGTTAAATCCACATCCATGAAAGATTTGAGCAAACAACAATAAAAATAACAGAATAGAAATAAAATAGTATTTGCCCATTTACTGGCGAATGAAAGATTTAGTTAAAATGCTCAAACGACAGCTTATTTTTTATTTTAAAGACATTTTTCATTATGTTTTGTGGCCTAAAGATTAAAACGACATAAAAAAATTTGGATTCACCAGTATTTTTAAAATTTTACACTTTAATCCAGATTTGAGATAAAATTAAGTTTCGGGTGAATTGAAGTCTTAAATTAACTTGAATGATAAAATCCATTATTCGTAAGGTACTCTTCCTAACTGCTCTATCCTTATGAATTTACATCTGGATTATTTATACCTCTTAGTAGGACTTTAAATACAGCAACAACCAAAATGGTGTCATGCATTCGGGATATTCAATGGATGGCAAGGAGTAGCATTGAATAGACCTCAGCCCTTCTGAATATCTTATTACTCCAACCACACAAACGAACCTTAATACGCAAGCTCTTTTAGGTTTTATTTCGTTACTAATATAGAAAATGACCTATTGCGTTGCGAGATTGCATTTACGTACGATGCAAAGACGAGCCTGGAACATGTTTTCGAGTCCTACAATAGAGCTATCGAGACGAGTATTGATTAATACTTTTCATCACGATAGAAAAAACTAACGAAATCGTTCAAAACATTAGCTGACATTTCATAATATAGCATTTATTCTTCCTGATAGAAACGTAACAATATTTTATGATTACCCATGGTGCAAAAAACAGCTGTTTGAACATAAGACTGCCAAAACAAATAACGGAGTTATTAAAATAAGTATTTTCATTTCAATTTCTTATACAGGGAAAGAGATATTTATAAGGGAAAACATTTTTTTTATATACGGAAATTAATATTTGGAATAAGGGAAAATCAGCTGACGTTGCTACGAGGGAAACTATGTGTCACAGATTTCAGCTGTTTTGGAATGAGTGCTATTACCATACATAGTGAAGTACTACTAATAACATATAAGCAATAAGTACAACAATCACCATGTTTTACTGTGTTCTGAATACCTCTGAGTTAGTGTGTAGGATGTAACCTGAGTTTTTGTTATCAAACTTCTTGTTGTTGATAAGGTTAAAATTTGTAGATAAGTAATTTGATTCAATCAATGTATTTAATATTAACAGTCGTTCATTGAAATAAACCTCTTTAATACAGATACAGTTTTTTTACTCTCATGTTATGGACTGAGTTATCATTGTTTAATGTTTTTATAGTAAAATCTACAAAATATCATTCATTACTGACTAACCTACAAAATCAACTAAGCTATGTTTCTGCTCAGTAACTACTAATCATTAATGCAATAACCACTATACGCCTACATTTGAAGAGGGTGCAACCCGTGGGGTTTCCTTAAATTTGTGAATGCAAGCATAAATCAATGTGCTTATCACTTTAAAAATCTTAGAGGAACCACTTGCAGTGCGGCATTCCACACTTAAGTCCAGTAGGGTTGAATAAAAGAAGCAGCAATTGTAACCTTTAATCAATCTTTACGGAGATCTCTTTGGAATGTAGTGGACTTAATCATAATATAGCACATATATACAGTTATAGTTCTGTACATGCAAATGCAGTGCAGTAAGTAAATTACAAACAAGCATAAAATCTTCCGCATTATATTTTAAAACGTAATTTCATAATATCATAATTTTTTTAATTCAGTAAAGTATAATTTACTATGGATAATCTTTTGATAGTGAACCTTGTAAAACATCGAAATATTTCCCTGAGACAGGAAGCAGAAATAACGGCACGTAGGATAAGCTCATAAACAAACTGGAGTCAGGCTGTGCGAATGCTAAACATTTGCATACTGCAATATTACGTCGGTGATATACTGTTTAATAGCATCAGTGAAGTGGAAATGAGATTTTTATCTGTGTAATAAAAATACCATCTCATTAAATATTATTCCTAATGAATGCTTTAATAAGCAAACATTAGATTAGGATATAATTATATGTTTCCTGTTTAAAAGTTTTGTTATTTCAAGTTGATATTAGGAAGTTACAATTAAAACAAATAGGCGTTATCTTTATTCGAACATATAAAATAAATAAATAACTAAAGTATTTATTTGTACGTGCATTTCAGTCCCTATAACTGTTTCAAAAATATTGCAACATAATTTATGTTAATTTTAAAATAAAGGTATAGATTACTCTTGCCAACTTTTTATTTATTCATTTTAAATGAATTCCCTTGGATGGTGATCTTAAAAAAACAGTGTTTTTAGAAATAGTGATCTTGGTAAAGTTTTAATTAGTGGTGTCTCAGTTTTCAGACGTGTATTTTAACTATAGGGCAGTTACTTTTTACATTTTTATATTTTAACGTTGTATGTTATTTAATATATTAATCTAAATTTGTATTTATGGCCTCTTGAACTGTATTTAGGCAGGGTTTTAGCACTTGCTCAGCACTTCTCAATGTTATTGATGAAATAATTTCAGCTAAAGATAAGGGCCTAGAGAGTGTGATTACTTCCCTTGACTTCTCCCAAGCCTTTGACTCGGTGAATTTTGATTTGTTGCTAGCAAATCTAAGATTTTACCAGTTTGATGATATCTCAGTTAGATGGTTTTCATCTTATTTGTCTGGGCGTACGCAACGTACAAAGGTAAAAGTTATCGTCAGCACTTCCTAGGTTCGTCGGTGTTCCTCAAGGCAGTTGCTTAGGACCGATTCTCTTTCTTATATATACAGCATATTTGAAAGATCACTTAAATCACTGTTCTTTGCATTCCTACGCGGATGATTCACAGCGATTGATTTCTTTTAAACCCTCTGAAACGGCTGAGGCTGTCCGTCATGTCAATACTGATTTAGTGAGTGTAAAGAAATGGTCAGACGATCATGGTTTGCTATTGAATTCTAATAAATGTTCTGTGATGCTTGTAGACCGGTTATCTTCGAGTAGTCAGTCTGTGAATAGCTGCGCTGAACGGTGTATATTTGTGGACGGTAAGCTTTTGATGGCAAGTAATAGTCTAAAGATTCTTGGTGTTACTATTGACCCCCAACTCGATTTTTCCAATCATGTCAAAGCTATATGTAAAACAGTGACAATGAGATTAAAGGCCCTTTACAGATTAAGCACAATTTTGCCAGAATCTTCCAAGCTGGAAATTGTTCGGTCAACAATATTTCCTGCTATACATTATGCTCTTCCAGCTTTTGCTTGTTGTCTGACTCAGGAAAACTTGATGATACTTACTCGTCTGCAGAACAGAGCACTGAGATTCGTTTACAATCTGAAAAAATTCGACCACATCAGCGAGTACAGATTAAATGCTAAGGTGTGCGTAGTACCCGTCAGAACAGCCTATTGCACCTACCAAAGACAAAGCTGGAAACGGGGAAAAAGGGTTTTAGTTACTTTGGACCAAAGAAATACAATGCTTTGCCACCCACTTTAAAAAGTTATAGCTGTAAGAAATTTAAGGGAAGTGTGAAGGTGGTGTTTGCCTGACCCATGCATATGCATCAGGTTAGTTTAGTTTTTATAGTTTAGTGTTTTACGTTTATTTTATGGTTTACGTTATTGTTCTCCATGTATTCTATATGTCTGACAAGAGTTTTCATGAAAAACAGTTTTTGTACTGA
Organism: Homalodisca vitripennis; assembly: GCF_021130785.1. NCBI lineage: Eukaryota > Metazoa > Arthropoda > Insecta > Hemiptera > Cicadellidae > Homalodisca > Homalodisca vitripennis. The sequence goes on along the minus strand of NW_025777313.1, from coordinate 95,882 downwards.
TGGATGCTTGCTAAATAAAGACCTTATTTATTTATTTATTTATTTCATTGTATATACCATGAAATATTAAAAACATCCTCTGCACCACTTTAGTATTAAAGTTTCAGTAAAATATACTTCTTGAGTCATAAATGCATATAATCCCACATTAAAACATTTCAATGTAGTATTCGACGTTTCAAACTTGATAACTCAGTGCTTTCGGAAGGTAAAATACAATATCGTTAGAAGATCTATATTATGAAAATTATTTCCCTTGTTAGAAGATTTTGGGTATTTAAAACTATTGTTTTATAATCGTATTTTGTATAATTCAAATGCCCTTACACTCTAGATCTGCACTTGTAGATTTGAAACACATTTGTCTATAGAACTCTGCTCCACGGGCCTTCAAAGTTCCATTTTCAATATTATAAGGGTTTGTTGTATGGTTTTATTAATTCTTGCTAGTATATAGCGAGTGTATGATAATACTAACAGTATTAACCGAATATTAAATTCAAAATATTATCTCCTTTCGACTTGATTAGTAGAAAATAATTATCAACTGGAATCACCGCTGTATTATCCTATCCAACGATCGTTTATTTTATAACATAAGCATCCATCATAATATTAGCTACGAAATAATAAATTTATCACTATTTACAAATAGTATATATATTTTTCACGTGTTTATGTTTCGTTTTCCTACGGATCAAAATGAGAAATGGTACTAAAAGAATGTAATCTCATGTTTGTAAAATAAACATCTCTGTGTGACGAGGGTTTGACAGCAGCAAGGCTACGTCATAGATCAGCTGTCAATAACAGGTTCGTCAAGTGTCCATAGTGAACATCTTTGTAAGACTGTTACAATAGGCATACTACGTACAGAAAACGATTTACACTCGATAGAAAGTACTTACACATAAATTACATGATTACAATAATACCTTCCTAAAATTCTTATAACCTTCCCAAATGTGGCTGTTGCCTGTTGGTTGTTTATCTGCTCGTCTGTATCCTCTTACATAAATATAGTAATATTGTTTTTTTAAGGATTATTAACAACACCTAGAACCTTCCTAAATCGTGCAGTTGTCCTTCGACATGTTTATCTGTCCGCCTATAGTATAATTCTCCATAGAAAAGTTTTAGAGGCTAGACAATTGGTTTATAGATGCCTGTAGGTGTTAGGAAGATAGATGTTTTCGCTGGGAAGAAAATGTGCAAGAGCAATTATTATTTGATTTATAAATGACCGTCATAGACATATTCGTGTTTTTCTATTAACAAATATGTACTTGTCATTAAAATATGTGGTGAAAATATAGAGCCTATTAACAAAATTTTAACCAGAAAGTATGAAGCAATTCTGTTTAAGATATGTTGGAAAAATGACATATTTTTTATTTATGGGTACGGTTTAAAAAAAAGTTTTTAAGATATTTTCATCTTAAATATCATTAATATGCACTAGGTTTCTTATTTTTCAATAATCAAATAATTATATAATTATTATAGCAGTTTTTGTTTAGCAATATAAAAATATGAGAAAATGCTTCCTTTTCTCTCAAGTAATGTTTCTTTTGCCGATTTAGTGTGACTATTTCACTTCGTAGTAGTTGTAAGAACTTTAGGTACTAACGTAAAATGTTAAATATTTACTTATTAGAGCGTTTAAATGTAAAAATGCAGACTTAAAACACAATAAATAGGCTAATTTTGATAATTTTTTCGTTACTATTCCTAATGTTTGGTTTTTTATGTGTACTAATTATTATAGCTATTCGCGCATTACGCTGTATAACATGGATATTTTAATCATGTTAGTTATAACACCACAGTAATGGATACAAACAGTGAGTTGTTATTTTTCCAGTGGCAAACATTCTTATCTAAATCCGATATAACTCAAACAGACAGAAGTACTTCTCTGTGACCTGCAGACCCCAAAATCAAATCTATCGTAGACCAAGAAAAGCTGCGCATGAGGTTTCAACTCTCAAGGACTATTCTATCAAGATTTGGACGAAAAGGAAACTAATCACAAAGTTTCAAGTTTTAGTTATTTTTTATCAAGAAAATTGTTATCGCACAGATAGTCAGACTGACGGACAGACAAGCAGATGGTCCTACACAAAATCAATAGCCTCCTTTTTTTATCAAGAAAATTTTTATCGCACAGATAGTCAGACTGACGGACAGACAAGCAGATGGTCCTACACAAAATCAATAGCCTCCTTTTTTTATCAAGAAAATTGTTATCGCACAGATAGTCAGACTGACGGACAGACAAGCAGATGGTTCTACACAAAATCAATAGCCTCCTTTTTTATCAAGAAAATTGTTATCGCACAGATAGTCAGACTGACGGACAGACAAGCAGATGGTTCTACACAAAATCAATAGCCTCCTTTTTTTATCAAGAAAATTTTTATCGCACAGATAGTCAGACTGACGGACAGACAAGCAGATGGTTCTACACAAAATCAATAGCCTCATTTTTTTTATCAAGAAAATTGTAATCGCACAGATTGTCAGACTGACGGATAGACAAGCAGATGGTTCTACACAAAATAAATAGCCTCCTTTTTGTATCAAGATTACTTTATACACCAAGTTCTAGGTTTTTAGCCTCTTTCTATTAATAATAATCACTCAAAGAGACAATGAAACAATTTTAGAAGTCCCTTTCGGGTTTGTAATAAATCTAAGGTATGCAGTTTCCATACCAGTGTTTAATTTTTTTTATCCGTCCTTCATTTTTCCTACATAAATATATTAGTAAAATATGTATTATAAATTACAACATTATTTCTTTAAATTTTTTTTTCGATGGAAGAATTGTGTAGGAATCGGGATTTTTCGCACATTTGCCATAGTTCAGTGATCAGTGTTATTGATTTTTTATATCAACAAACGATGGTAAATGTCCTGAAAAATACTACTTCCTTCACAATTACTACATTGCCAGCAACTTACAAGCAGCCAGCTTAAATTAACTAATCTACCTGACTAATTAACTAATTTATATTACCAGTTAATTAACCAACACTTTCAAGATTTACAACTTTTTGTATAAAGCATGTTAAACAATTAAACCATCACCGTAACAGCTACGAGCAATAACAGTGCGGATCATTTACCGTTTATTAGTTAAACATCACATACAAATGTCATACAACGGCTTAAAACACATTACATTACTGTGACTCATTTCATTACCCTCGTTGAAACTCATTAGCTGCCATAATGCTAAAACTACATTACACCACCAGCCTCAGTAAAGAACGCTATAACTGTATACTAGGGTATTATGTTGGAATGTGTTGTTACGCATCATATCCCGTATTTAACATATCATTACTGCGGGTAAAAGAGCCATAACCATTCCCAAGTAAATTTTATTTTGTAGAGGTACAGTTTTAATGCTTTAGGCGGTTGGACATAAACATACATGTTAGTTCTTCTGGATCTATGCGCAGAAACGTATATTGTTTCCACAAAATACATTAAAACACGGCGACGAGAACTGGAGCAGGAGATATCGCTGGGAATAAACTGTCAGACATATGTAAACCTTTTAAATGCAACAGACTCGTTGTTTTTTCGGGTTATGTCCCAGCATGCATTACAACCATTCGCATTTCTCATATGAAATTACGTCATAACATCCTAGTCTTATCTTAAATGTGGAAATAATCTGAAAAATAAATAACTTCATTATATTGAAAGATGAATAAATGAATTTATTTTCCATAAGTACAAGGCAGCAATACAGTTATTAATTGTTAATATAATTAAAAATTGTTTTTGATAACTATTAATTGTTTTTTGCTTAAAAATATGGTTGAATGGCACATTTATGTGCTATTTATATGCCCCTGAAAAAGTTTGACCCTATTGGGTTTTAAGTTTTAAATTGCGGTTAAAAATTACATGACCTTCCAAGTACTTCTTCATCCATCACCAATTCTGTTTTAATCAAATATGATCCTGTGTCAATAATATGTTACAGAGTTTTCTTTTCCAATGCAAAATGACTTCTCAACGACTGCCTTTTCTTACATAACGAGTCTTATTGTTGAAAGTTATCATTATAAAGCAACAGTTTAAACTGCTTATTACCTGGAGTGTTCTGAAAGACTTTACATCCAGTAGTCGATTATGCTAATTGTATCAATTTAAAAGTGTGCTTCATGCTCATGAAAAGGGCTTTTATTTTATTTTTATTGGTAATTCATACAAAATTCTTAAGCTTTTGTACTTCATTATCTTAAGTATTCATGAAATATAAACTTTAAATGAAAATACAATACATAACTGAATTCTTATTAATTACATCAAAATGAGGTCAATAAACATTTTTAGATTTAACATTATTCTTGTGGGTTAAAACTTAAAGTCGTTTAACTACAGCTGAATTGTAAGGTTGATATAATAAATTCATTGGTAAAAAAAACTTATATTTATTTTAAATTAATAGCTTTTTAAAATGATTCCTAAAAACAAATAAAGAAATATGTTTGATTACTGGAGCCCTTTAAAGAACTAAATTCAGGCTATTTCATAAATAATGTGGAGTATATATTGCTCTCGACAAAAATTTAAATGTTTACATCGTGTATAACATTAGGAAGTGACAGGATTTCATACATTAATTACTTTTTTATTCAATGCCGTTCAAAGACTTTACATGTCCAATAATCAGTAATTATTTCTACCATATATGGAGTTCATAAATGTCTAGTAACTTATTTTCTCCATGACCTTAGCCTTGAAATATTATCATAACTGAGAACTTAATAACAGTGCAACAATTTCAAATTTAATGCTTTGCTTATAAATCAGAATATATACTTATGTAAATATTTTGAACGTAGTCCTGATTTAGTTAATTGTACGAATATGTACATAATATAATAATATACACCTAATTATGTACGTTAAATCTAAATAAAGAAATGTTACCATACATTTCTTCGCTGAGTAATCTACAATATAGTTTAATAAACGAATTTACATATTTAAAATTATCCAGTATGAATTTTAATTGGCCGAGCGTGCAGCACATTTTTTCTTGTACGTATACGAATGTCCCAGTATGTATACATGCTAAGACTCTTAAAAAATTAAGTTCAAAAGAGGAAACTCCACCTCTACGGCCTATATATCGAAATTGAAAATGGTGAAAATCGGTTTATTTGGAGGTACACTCCACGCCAGGATGTTGTACGCTCTGGGGCTAAGCTTCCCACCTCGACGGCCTATATATCAAAATTGAAAATGGTGAAAATCGGTATATTTGGAGGTACACTCCACGCCAGGATGTTCTACGCTCTGGGGCTAAGCCTCCCACCTCGACGGCCTATATATCGAAATTGAAAATGGTGAAAATCGGTCTATTTGGAGGTACACTCCACGCCAGTATGTTCTACGCTCTGGGGCTAAGCCTCCCACCTCGACGGCCTATATATCGAAATTGAAAATGGTGAAAATCGGTCTATTGGGAGGTACACTCCACGCCAGGATGTTGTACGCTCTGGGGCTAAGCCCCCACACTGTCTGGAAGGCTGCAGAGTGTTTCACACTGTTACTGCTGTATTAATCTTAATATGAGTTTCCATTCGGAAGGGATTTATTTTTGTATTTATATTATTTGTAAGGATTATTCAGCAGTATGTTATCAATCAATATATAATTAATCGTCTAAACAAAATAACTTTTATATCAAATTTTCAGTAAGACACTTTTACAAACAACCCGTGATTTGTGTAAGCAAATAAATGTGTAGCCTGAAAGCAAAGAAGCACACGTTGATTGCGTTACGAGTAACGATTCTTTATAAAACAAGCGGGGCTTTATTGAATCAACAGGGCAAACTTGATTGATTCAAGGTTTAAACTACAAAAAAAGTCAATAATCAAAGGTAGGAAAAGTTATAAAATACCATGTTCTCTTCAATACACTGTGCATTACATAATGCAAAATCACTTCAATGTAATAAGCGATTAATATTATTATTTACTGAATTTTTATTATTCATTCACCGTTTGACACACAAGAGGAAAGGTGGATTGTTGTTCAATGGAAAGGTCTATTGTGGTCAAATATTTTGACATAAATATTTAATTGTATAATCTCTTACATGAATATGAAACAGATTTAGTTATGAATACAATTTGTAACCACTAAGCATGGAATGGTAAAGTAATTTCTGTATTAGTAAAACCAAAACTGGAAATAATTTATGCTTAATTTCCACTCACTTTTATAATTTCTCATACCGCATACCCCGAAATAAATGTTATGAACTTTTGTTGGAGTGACTTTTGAAACTGGCTTAAATCTCGGAATTTTTTTTTATTCTCAAAAACATTTATGTGTAAGAAATTGTATAGTATAAGACCTATAAAGAGTAATAATTAAAGGATAAAACGTTGAGAGTTAATCCGAGAGATCATCTCCAACTAGGAAGGCCCCGTATATGGTTATATAATTGTTGATATTGTCATATATGTTTTGTGCTGGTACGTATTGATTCAATGGAAACGTATTCTAATTATTTATAAAATCCCTCTAATTTTAGTGTTTCTGATTCTTTATACTGTATAATATCATACACAAATGCATATATACTAAGATTTATAAGTATATGCACTTAATATGCATATATTCATTTTTAGATTGTGGTGATTTTGTGTTTTGGAGATCATGATAGAGGAAAATCAACCATTAAAAAATTCCGTTATATTTTTAGGCAATATGCATATTTTTAGGAAATATAACTAAAACCAGAATACACATGTACCTTTTAGAAATCTTATAAAAATAAGTTTTACTAAGCTAACTAAGTTAAAGACACACCTTAGGCAAACTTATATTTTGTAAAAGAAAAATCTGACAACTATTTCATGCTCTTTCATTACTACTTTATTGTGTTATTTAAACACATACTGGAAAAGGTCAAGACTATTAATTAATTCATAAAGTACCGAAGCTTCATGCGTATTTTGGACTGTAATATTCCAACCCTTGTTAGTTTTAGAAGAAAAAAACTACATGATTCAGAACAATAATTTTGTGTAAGTATGAAAGCAAAAGTTGTAGTGAGCAATTTATTTAGGTAATATATTTTGTGGTGTTAGTAAAAGTTTGTTTAAGGAATGTCAGTTAAAGTAAAATATGTGGTCGTAATAAAGGCATTCCTAGACCGTGTAATGAGCTGTCTTGTAAATAAATCAGGTCAGAATGTATTACACTGAAACTGCCGCACCCCCTAAAGTGACAAGGAACAATGAAAGTGAATTGTAACTTAATTTGTAACCACTTACCCAAGCGCGCTCAAAACTTACTTGATTACTTTACAAGTTTTCTTATATAATATAATTAATATTTTAGCTATACACTATGGTTGTGGTATCTGCATAATAGTAACTCATCGAATCATATAAACTGAACATTCGGACTGGCCTCTGGGGAGTGAATGCTCAGGTGGTAAATATTTGAACGGCAACAATGAAAGTGTCGTGGCGCAGCCCTACCATCGGACTTCAAAACTATTCTAAATAATCTGCCGGACCTCTCTAATGAATAATGTATCTCATGTGATACTAATACAAAAAAAAGGTACAACATGCGTAGAAACGCACAAGTACGTTGTGTTCTATTTGGATCTGAAACGTAAATTAGAATAAAAGGTTATACCAGGAAACTCAATATATCCTGTTTTAGTATAAGTACTAGACATGTTTCGATATTAACAGTATTAATACTACATACGTACATATTTATATATAAAACGCATATGTGTTTTTAAACTAGTAACATTCTTATCAATCCACAAAATGAAATGAAAGACTTGGTTTAAAGGAATGTCACGAATAAAACCTTGTATCATTTAAATCCGAGACCATATACAACATTTTATGTGAATGAAAGTTATAAACCCTAACTATTTAATAGTTTTTGAATCTAAAAATGTATTTAGACAAGTAGAACCTTCAAGTTTAATGTGTAACCTGAAACACTCTCAAGTAAATTAAATATAAATCATAATGAAAATACAGGGTTTTCATAAATGAATGGTACAATTTAAACATAAAATAAAAAGAGAACCGTACGAAGTACATTAAAAATATTTATTTCATTAGAATCCTCGTTAAAAACAATTTTATACTGATACATTTAGTACATTTCAATGTGTCCACCACCGATAGCTCTGCAGACATCTAATCTATGGTCGATCTCGGCCCATACACTGTGCAGCATGTCTCTTGTAACCGATGATACTGCCTCATAAATCCTTTCCTTTAAATGAGCTAAATCACGGATCTTCCGAGAATAAACAATGTTTTTCACGTATCCCCACAAAAAAAAAAAATCGCATGGAGTCAAATCTGGGCTTCTAGGAGGCCATGCTATTGGGCCACCTCGACCTATCCATCTTTGTCCAAACTTGTCATTCAAAGCATCACGAACAAAGTCCTTATAATGGGGTGGCGCACTATCTTGTTGAAAATACACCATATTGACATTATAAAACTCGCCAATTTGAGGAAAACAAAAATTCTCTAGCATGTCCAGATACACATTACCATTAAGACTTTTCTCGGCAAAGAAAAAAGGTCCAATTACTTCGTTTTTAGTCAGTCCACACCAGACGTTTACTTTTGGTGTGTCTCGGATTATTTCTATGATCTCATGAGGATGTTCAGAACCCCAAATTCGAACGTTGTGTCTATTAACACACCCGCATGAAAAGTTGCCTCATCTGTAAACATAACATCATTTAAAAATGATTCATTTTCTTCAATCTGATTTAAGATGTAAGTTGCATACTCCACACGTTTATTTTTATCATTCGGTTTGATCCCATGCAACAGTTGAACTTTATAGGCATGAAAATGCAGCCTTTTATGCAAATTTTATGCAGAGTTGTCACTTGGATTCCAAGCTCCAGACTCCGACGTGGAAGAGATTTTTGTGGACATCTAAGACAAGATTCTCTAACGTTTTGAATTGTTACCTCTGATACAGTCGGTCTCCCAGAAGACTTCCGTTTTTGTACCGATCCAGTTTCTTCGAATTGTTTACTCCAACGCGTAGTGTTGTTTCTATGAGGTGGATCTTTGTTAAATAAAAAGCCCTTTGCACTAAAACAGAAGACCTTAATTCACTAAACAATAGCACACACTTGGCTTTTTCTTGATCAGAAAATATGTTTCTAGATCAGAAACAAATGTTTGAAGTTATTGCACAATTTAACCAACAACAATGAAACAGCTGTTTTCTAACACAGAGCAATACAACTAATTGAGCTGAAGAATTCAGAGGTGCCAACCATATTTTTCTACCTTGCATAGCAAATTGTTTATAAGCATTCAAAATTGCACCATTCATTTATGAAAACCCTGTATATAATACGGTATTTTAGACATAAAAATCTTTAATACCAATGCAACTGTTTTCATTTCACAGGAAATTGATTGAAGTCTAGTTATTGTATACAATGTCCATGAGGTCCAGAAAATAACTGTTGAGGCTGTATAAAGTTCCACACTGTCCGCCTACTTCTTGCTACATAGTGTCATTGTATGTTGCTTCCATTCATTCTCCATCTTTCATTATTTTAGTTATGTTGTTCATAATTATTCTCACATTGCTTTGGTACTTTAATAAATGTTTCGTACCACACACATTAATTGGTTAAAAACAATAACCTGCCTACTTATCATATTGTTTAAAATCTATCTATTGTTTAAATATTTAGTCTATTTAAATACTAGATAATGCAGTATCGTTAAAAATGTTCTTAATTCAAGAAATTTAGATTAAATGATTAACAAATTTTTCGTATGGCTATAAATACATGCTTAATTTACGGGAAAACTATAAATTAATAACGATCATAATATTTTTAATTCTTTTAGTAGATTATTTAAACTTAACAAAGAACCATGTCCAAAAAACCTTTATAAACAACCATAAAGGCAATATTGGCTGTACATATAAATATTTTTAATAATATGTAAGTTGTTACATTTAAAAGAAACTAATTGTATTGATGTGGCGTAAAGCTCAAGATTGGCAAGGTCAATTCTTTCTATTGCGCATGTGCTCGTTTGAAAACCTTTCAATTTTAAAAGCTTTAGTTATCCAGATAACTCTACAGTAGTTTATATTGAAACTTAAAAGTTTTTGGAAAATATGATAAATAGAAACCGAGTGTTTTGTTTAACGATTTATACAAAAATATATATTTATATAAAAAATAAGGTACTTCTTATTCTTTACACTCTATAATATCAAATTTTTCACTAAAAAGTGCCTCAGCACGAAGAGGAAGCATCAAGGATGACTTCATTTAAGGACTTTTAGATTTTATATACAGGTCTAGTGTGGTACTCAAACATGGTCTTTTGTCATCGTATATTAGAGTTATATTACATCCCAGTGCTTATTCACGTTGTCCTCAAATGAGTTTCAGTTTCAAATCAAAAAATGCGTCAAAAAGCATATTTACGGCAAATCTAATTAACTCCGATCTTGGTATTTTGGTTCCATAGTTTCTTTATAATTTTCTTTATTCCCAATCAAGAACTCGTACAAGCACAGGTCTGAAAAGCCAACGTCTGTTAGAAGACAACTAAGATGGTGTTTATTAAATCAGGTATTTATATTTGTAGTAAAATTTATAAATGAATTTTGTATTTTATATCTGCATTACAGTACTGACCAAACACTTCATACTTAATATTTCCTAAAATGTACAGTTAAAAGTATATTTTTACTTAAACTTTTGATTTTATTATCTCGATATTTTCTCACACTTTGCTCAACTGTGGTTGCAGGAAAGGGCGAACTAAGAAATGTTGCTTCTATCAAGCTTACTATTAATTAATGCTTAAATTATTAGTAATCTATGCTAACCTATGCTTAAATTAATTAAATATATGGTTTACACTTAAAAGATGTTAAACCATAACAGTTTATTACGTTTAACAGGCTCTTTTAATTAAAAATATTTGTTTGTTTTAATGCAACTTTAGAAACCAAGATGAGATTTTACGCAATTTTATTCAGCGTAAACCCCAGGGATGTTTTACATGAAAATTGGCCTATATGTTAAAAAGAGACTTTAAGAATATCCATATAAAATTTCAGTAGAATTGATTGAATAGTTTAACAATAAAAGTGAAACAAATAAACTAACTGACTGTCACGTTTTTAATATTAGTTACGATAAAAAAAATACTTTTCTGTAAACGGTACTGAAAATGGCTTATTGACATGAAACTAATTATATATAAATCCCCAAAAACAATGATAAAATGAAACAAAAGTACTTATACGCATAATTAAACGTTTCTTATTAACACTGCAGCCTCTGTGTTTACGTAGATTTGTAAACAATGCGAAAATGATGGCAGATAATTCTGCCTAAATAAATATTTATGTATTAAATACATAAAAGAGGGTATGTAATAAATTATGCCGTGTCCATATGACCGTTAATCGGTAGTTTATTAAATACACAATTTCAAATAACTGTTATAGCTGGTTTTGAAAAAGCAGATAATTGTTTTACTCACATTGTTGTAAAGGCATAGTTCTGTTAAGTCGTCATTCCTACACAAACAAGGCATCAAATTAACTTCCCTGTTATAATATTGGGTGGTCAGTATCAGTTTAATATAGTGACAAAATGAAAAATAAAAGTTGATTTATCGAGAAATCCGAAGGCAGAGATACCACAGTAAAGCCCTGATAAAGCTTGTGTTTATCTCCAACATTGCCTTTCAATTTGTATTAAGTCTGGCACAGCTTCCGGTCCATTTCTCCTGTTTCGTTTCATTAACTCGAACAATGGATTCTCTTCAGTCATAATTGTTTCATAGTCTTCGTTGTGCACTGGTTCTACACTAAAAGACAACATTTTCAACAATTATTATATAGTAACAACAAAAATACAACGTTGAGTACAAATATGAAATAAATCATTATGATCATTTGCTTATTGTGAAACATGTTATTATAGCTATTCAAATTGTTGGTTTAATTTATTGTTATATCGCCTCAATAATTACTTTGAGTATTTCATAACCAAACTACCGTTTCTCTATTTGTGAAGCCAGTTTGAAACGTCTAGTTGATGTGGTGAGTGTCTTTTGTGGTTCCACGGTTTGAACTAAAATTTCAGAAATACGGAAATTAATTTAGATTGAAATAAGAATCAAAGAATTAAAATGTCATATATATTTAGAATAGGCACCCTAACAATTATAAACAGTATTTTTTTAGCAATATTTATGAAACATTTCGATTTTGATGGAATCGTGGCAAATTTGAATAAAAGTACGTGATTATCTTCAAAAGATTTCAGAAATATTTATATTAATATTATTCAATTTAGGTGTTAGAGAAGACTATAGATATGATTATACGGCCTTAATTATTAAATCATTACCAAATTATTAATCTATAATTTTAGAGATTTATGGATTCACCTCGTTCCCAACCATGCAATATAGTAATGTTATTTTTTAAATTTAATTAGCCAGTCATTTTTAGACTTTTTGCTCAATTTACTACTGTCAGAAATTCCTTAACTCAAATTATCGTATTATGCGATTATCTTAAAAATATTTTAGAAATATTAATAAATTGCAGTATCATGCTAATTTTCGCCGTAATAAAACTTTTTTGTGGACAATTTAGGTGTTAGAGAAGATTGTAGATATGATTATACGGCCTTAATTATTAATTATTAAATACGTTGTTCAATTCAAAATTAATTTTTGTATTATTATTAAACTAGCCTTTGAGGGAATTATGTACTCACCCCATTCCCAATTAAGCTTTTTGTAATGCCACTAGTCAAGTTTAGAATTATTAGCAGAGTTTAAATGTATTTGGTAATATATGGTAATGCAATGAAATAAAGTTATTTTTAAATATAATTTAATTAGTAGTTTTTAAACTCTTTTGCTTTATTTACTACTTTCAGGAATTCCTTAACTCAAATAATCGTAAACCCTTATATAATATTTCTAAATATACTTGTTTTATCTGGGATATACACGATTTTGCTATAAAATTCTAAGAAAATGTATTGCAATCAAATTGGTAACTACAGACAGTATCCGAACGTTTTGTGAAGAAGTTTACAGTAAAACTCATACTATAGTATATTTTTATAGTATAGCCGTAGATTATTTATGTCCGTAACATAGATGCACACTGTACGGTTTGACCATTTCGTTATATTGTAAAATAATCAAAGTTCATATTTGCTCGTTTCTTTAGTCGAAATATATTGAGCCATGTACATGCTTCTCTTATGTGCCTGTGTTGGCGGAGTTGGGTTCTAATAAACAAAAATAAATATATCATTTAAAGAGTAAAAAAATAAATACAATTTGTTCGAATGCATAATAATTATATATTACAAAAGACACGTCACCCATAATTATACGAATAATAATAATAATGGGTAAACTGCTTTTTTCTTATGCAGAAATACTCAGTCATTTTAATATAGGAGGCTCTTAAGCTGCGTGTGCTACGATACTAGCGTTAGATGAATGAACCGGCATAGTAATAAGTGAATATTCCTGTTGAAAATATTTCTTAATGTATGACAACAGACTTTCCTAATTCATTTTTTTGATATTTCCAATTTCAAGTTTGCTCGTAAAAAATGCATGCAAAAGGCACTCCTGGTTTTGAAACTTTATAATAATTTTATGATATGTTAAAAAAAATGAATAACCACAATTGGTTTGGAATTTTTGCGGTTATGTTATACGTTTTTAGGTTAAGATTACACCAGACACTGCTTACACAATTAATATCGAGAGATATTTCAAATTAGCTGTGAAGAATCCTATTCAGTTAAGAGGTGTGAAACTGATCCGACCTTTAATCATAAAAACTGAGATTGTGCCAATTTTGCTTCGCATGTGTAGAAAAAAGTAAACAAACCAATGCAAAAGCGAGTTAATAAAGTATATTTAAAGTCAAACACATTCACGCTTCAGGTTCAAGCAAAATATAAATATGAATGTGTGCTTTAATAACTTTCGGTAATCTGTAATTTTCTGTAACTGATGCAGATCAGGCTGAATCATCATTCACTCGACCACCATCCATCAGCTAATTGTTAAAATAGTTTGTTGACATTTGGTTGTACTGTCAGCATAATTATTACAAAACATTTAAACTCTGGTTACGTGAAATCTTACGATTAAAAAATGTCAGAAATTAATTTGATGATATTTTGATGTAGGAATCATGAATACATTCACGTTTCAATTTCTAATAGAAGAAAGAATTTACTAAGAAATTATCTCAGTTGCATCTTTTAATTTGAATCTCTTAGCAAATAACAATTTCATTACAAGAGGTACTGATATGAAAATTTCGTGTGAGTTTTTAATGATTAATTTAAATAAAGAAAGTTGTGCAGAAGTTTATCAAACGAACTAAGGACAACGAAACAAAATAAAAATAACACTAAATGAAATATTTCGTATTTTTAATTTATTACAATGAAGAGATGTTTGTTGGTTATAAAATAAACTGGAATGTTTAAGAATGGAAGGAAAGATGTTTAAAGATTCATAAACGCTTCCCGTCAATGAAGAATATTCTTGGAAGTATTTCTCGGGCATTCTTTGTTATCTTTAATAATATAAATGCTGATAATTTGTAAAAGAGCATTCCTTACTGTTTTTATGTGCCTCATTCCTGGTATTGAGTATTCCATAAAAATCTGTTTGAGCTTTATTTAAAACATATGAATTTCTTACTAAGCTTTCTCTATAATGGCGTGTGAGAAACACTATATTATATGACGAACAATATATGGCCGAGAGTAAGAGGAATACTAACTTAGTTGGCCGAGAAAACTTATATGCAATTTTGAGAACAATAAAAAACAGACATGTTATATTCAGTATATGTCTTTATAATAACTTACAGAATTCCCACACCTTACTACGACAACCTTTAAGGAGTGTTTAAATAAGTTAAATGCATACAAATGTTACATTGTTCCCTAGATGTTATTTGTAATGACGAGTTATTTAGTGAAGAGAAAGAGCCTTGGATCTCAAGTATCTAGCCTCTAGTATCTCAAGGCCGTAGGTAACTCGTATAACATTGAAGGTCTTATCACATTTACCCTGCTTTTTTAGATTTTGACAAGGAATGATTTTCTATCAGATGGATCTTTAACAACTTAGTCATGAAACGTGTTTACAGTAACGTTTTTATAGCTTCCAATCATTTTCTATTACAAAGATGCTATCACAAGATTCATCATCTCCGATAAATATTTAAGTCAGTGAACTTACAAGTGCATATTTGTAAAGATGTGATATACAACGTTATATTTGATTTTGACTGTCAAAGTATCGTTGTTAGAATATCTTTTTGCAAAATATAATTTAGTAGAAAATATTTAAAAATGTCGTATATGACCACTCATGTGAGAGCTCATTTAATTGGATCTAATTTAAAATTGATAACTAACGATTGTGTTGTCTTTAAAATAGTCCAATACATATTGAAAAATGCTTGTTTTATTACATTTTTTAACTTTATGTATAATATTTTTGAAATAATTCTCTGCCTTAATGTTCCAAGAATGAAATAAGGAGGAGATCCTAGTAAAAAATCTAAAGCAATGTTAACAAATCATATTTTTGTGAGGTAAATCACACGGAGAAGAAATGGATGACAAATATCGGCAGCTCGCTAAGCTATGCGGAATCGTGAAGAGGGTTTGACAGCATTCGAATATATGGGTGGTGTTAATTGTGAACCTGTCACTTTTAAATTTATGGGTCACAGGGCCATGAAGATTCTATTACAATTTAGTAAATTGAGTTTATTAACGTGTTATGTGATTTATTTGTTCTACTGGCCAATACCAACCAAAGAAATGTTTCAGAATAAAAAAGACGATTTAAAAATGTATGTTAATCTGGAGGTTAATGCATACAAACAAGTGCCATCAGTTTGAACGCTAATTATAATAATATTAATTTACGTGTATATAAAAAACAATAACAAGTAACTTGTACAGTGGTACATTTGTTTTGTTACGTAGTGGTTTAATTTAATTAATGCTTTCGGTTTAAAAATATTAATATTTGTTTTGCATATCAGGATTTCTTTCTATATTAAATTTCCGTTTAGCAAATAGTAAACACTATTCAATTCTTTCATAAATTAACTTTAACACATTTTTCTTATGCCTTATACTCCTCCAAAGCTTTTCTCCTCCTGAAATAGAAATGTCCCAAACATGTGTTAAGCTTTGTAACATTTTGAACGGGATGGAAAAAGTGGTAATTAATGTAGTTGTATTAATGGTCATTTGTGTGCAATTTGATTTTGACGACGTAGGTTTTGTGAGTGCAATACGATATTTTTACATTTTACACAGTTGATTCATACAAAAGCAGCAACACAGTGCTTTTAATATTCAATATAACCTCTTTCTCAAGTTTATTACTAACCTAAGAACATGTTTGTAGTATCTATGCATGTAAAAAAATGCCGTATACTTTTATTAATTTTAAAATAAATCATAGTCTGTGGTAGGTGTTTCATTATAAACTCATTAAAATTCTTTAAATTCTTTAACAAATTTAGTTTTTATATATATTTATAAGCATGACTTCTACTTATATTAAATGCGTGTTTAGTAATTTAAACTCTAAGATGTCTAGTTTATGTGTATTATATTTTCTATTTGTTATTTATGATCATTAATTTTATAAGTAGAAATAGCCAATATTTTATAAACTATAATTATAACAATGCACTGCCCCCGCTGAGACTAGAATCCATAACCTCCCACTGTACCTTAATTTTTAAATTGTTTAATAATATTACATAATCAAGTGTTATTATTATTATTAATAATATTATTTACCTTTTTAAGTTATTTATTCTTCACCTAATTATGGATCTATCCACGATTTTGAGACTACACATAGTCTTAATATATTTTTGTGTTGACAAAAAAAAATCCGTTACTGCTATTACGTAAATTCTAGTACAAATGAAAACGAAAAAAGTATTAGACTGTCTGTTGTTTAAATCTTTAAAATCTTTGTTTTGACTTTTTCATACAACTTAATGTAATTAAACAACGTATTGGCAGATCCATTCAATTAAGTTACAATCCAGATAGTGATATGAAATATTATTAAGACTCTTTCATTAAAAGAACTACCATTTCGTTCTAGTTAAAAAACAAAATGGATGATTATATTGCCTGAATCACTATCAACGATAATTTGAAGGTAAGTTTGAGGTATAATGACCTTCTTATTACTTAATGTTAAAAATAATTCTACTATGTTCCCATGAAATTATCTATTTGAAATTTTAATCATATTTTAAAGAGACGACTAATTACTATAATAGTATTTTTAGTTTGGACACAGAAGTTCCATTAGATTTGTAACCTGCAATGTGGTTCATGTAAGCCCTAAAAGCTTTGAGACACTGGGGAGACTCTATTAATTAATAAACGACCACAATAACTGCAATTTGGTAGAGAGTTCTAGAAAACTGCTTCTTGCTTATTTTGTAGCTGTACTTTCATACAATACTTGAAATGATACATCTCGGTTTCGTAAAAACGGATATTACGTAAGTTTTATTAAAAAGGTTTCCAAGTTTAATATGGTGGTTATGTCTGATAGGTTTAGACTGACATCAGGTAAATATGAGAAAAGTTTTGCTCGTACTCACATACAGTTATTAGGTCACTGAAGTTACGAAAGCTAAATGTCACTAATTTGAATGAATTGAATGAATGAATTGATTTTTTTATTTCCCAAAAATATGTACAATATTATAATACAATCTGTACAGTTAATTTCTAGATTGTTACAATACCGAACAATTTTGAAATGTGAAGAAAGAATAAGAAATAATCATCATAGAATAAACAACATAAAATAAACATCATAAAAATAGCATCATGTATAAAAACATTGTCCTCGGGAAATGAGCCTGCATGGGCTATGATGCCTGTGCGCAGTCTCGAGTTGTTCACGCCTGAAGAAATAACGGACTGGATTAATAAAAAAAATGAATATAAATATAGTACAAAATAATACACCATTACACACCACACACACATACCTACACACACACATACATATATACATATGCATGCACATACCCATGCGAATATGCAATGAATATATTAAAAGGAAAAAACCGCGTAATTTTGCTTTGTACCTGTTTTAAAAGCATTAAATATTATTAATTTTAAAACATATACATATTAGCAACATTTATTCTGTCAAATCCACTATAAACTAAATTGACTACATAATTACACAAACTCTATTTAATACTGACACAGTTAATAATTATTAACACAAATCCATCTGTCACGAATAGTATCACCAATTATGTCACTTCAAAAGTTCATTTCTAAAACTCCACTGGCTCGCTGTGCCACTACAGCTTGTTATAAAGTGATTGGACGGTGCCTCCAGAACATTCATATTTCAGAACCTACTAGACAAATGGAGAAGGGTCACAGTGCCCACCCACCGCTCATGTATGGAAGGTAGACGTTGGCCGGATCAAAGAAACTGACCCAACCCACTGAGCGCTCTATTTTCAACGGTGCTATCACATTTTATACTTTTTTTTACTGTCAGAGATCTCGAGTGTTCGGTCAAATTCTCTTTATATTGGAGATTAGACCGTACGAATCTGGAACATTCTCCCACATTCTCATAACAATAACTTATTCTCATTAATAATAACCATAGTTATTCGTAACAGTTCTATTAATTTTAAAAGTCGTTCCCTCAATTTTCTTAATGCTGTAGGTTTCTTATATCCTCTATCTACCTTATGGCACGGGAGACCGACATAATGTAAAATAAAACTGCTAGTATAATGAAAGATGAGAATGAAAGGACAAGCCGAACGACAATTCCAATTCCATACTAAAACTAGTTAATTTTAGGCCGAGAGATTAATATCTCACAGTTTTATATAAACTACCTAATAAAAAATGATTAAATGGGCCAACTAAACTACGTTTTATTATTTTATGTTTATAGAAAAAAAGACATAATTTCACAATTTATTGATTCAAATATGTAAATAATCAAGGTACATTATAAATGTGTTTAGTATAATAAATTGAATATTTTGATGCAAGAATAAATAAGTAAAACCAAAACTGGCGTACTGTGACACTGACAGTACAGAATGCAAGGGAAGGGCATGTGGCTCATGTGCCTGACCCTAAGGGCCCCTAGGGATACATATTTAATATATGGTTTACATGATGGCCCACAGGCATACTGATATGACAGTACACAGAGACAGGCACGTGGATGATATGAAGGCCTATATAAACCCGAGAAAATAAACCATTACAGTTCTTATCTCCTCACAATTCTTCCCACACATGACTTTACAATTTGTAAGTGCATCTGATGTCAGAATCCCTCCTAATAACAAATAAGAATTTTTTACTGTCCATTACTCTTGTTAGGTATTTAGAGAATGTTACAGATTGAAAATAGTTAGATTCACATGGTTTAACCATAATTTGAGTTTTTAGTCCACTATGATGATTTTAGTCCAAAGTACGAGAAAGGTGTGAACTCATACAACTCAGAGTTGTTAATTATTCACACCAGGTCACAGCTGTTCATGTTTTTATCTGATGACGATGACAAATAGCTGTGCACTGTCATCACTCACCCACATAGTGGTTACCCCGTATCACCGGGTGTTTGTACTATGAAAACACACAAAATACGCAGTGATTGTATGAAATAAATGTACACTAGGATATAAATTGCACAGAGTGCTAAATAAATGCCGGAAAACATTGAAGCCTGACTAAGTTGTTGGAAATAATAAAAACATGTTCCATGATACTAAGGTCTATTTAATTTCGTTTATCATCTGACTTTATGTTTGATCAAATTCGTAATACAGAATTGGTTTAAGTTAAGACATTGTAATTTTTCATGTTTATATATCTGATTAGGATGTTAGTTTTTCCAAACAAAAAACAGTAGCAGTCGTGGGACTGCCGATAGAAGTGAAAACGGAACTATTAAGTTGAGAGTAATTGAAAGTATATGCAAAAATTATATGAAATTTTTTATGTTTTATTTATTAGTTACATATGATGGGTTAAACAAATCATGAACAAAATATAAAATACAAAGTGGTTGAAAAAATAATTAATATACAATTATCTTAACAATATCTTAATAAAAACAATAAATGAACATATTTCATAAAATCTAAAATTATTATAACATTTTTTTAATTTTCCAATTTTAAAATCCACGAAAAAATATTATCAAATAACGAGAAATATATTTTACCACGCTAGTAAGATAAATCTTATACCGTAATAATACTCATTTCATGATGAAGAGGTTAAATATAAAAAACATAATTAAAATGAATAATGCTAAATTTTAAATACAAATATTCGTACAAATATTAAAAAATGTTTAAAAATATATTCGTTGTTTTCATTATTCATTTATCTGTATAACTACGGATAAAGTATATAATTGCAATAACAATTAAACACCCACAACATTTTTAAGACTAATAAATTAGTTAAATTAACTTGGTTCTTTCGTAAAGGTATTTTTATTGCACAATAAACTAATTTATTGAGTTAATACGGTATCATTGAGCCAATGCGCCAACTACAGTTTCCGGCAGAAACGTTCACATCATCACTTCATACGCTACTACAGGCTAAACTAAACTTCCAATAAAAAAAATGATAAATTACAAAAAAAATATTCATCTATTTTCACACAACTTTCTCGCTGACAAATTTTGTCTGACCAAAAAATAAAAAAAATCCTCGCTTACTACTTTTTTCTTGTCATTGTAAACGCTAAGTAAAATGTAAACAATAATCAAAATTATTTCGAAATTTTTTTAATATTTAAAAATGTAACCAATAGATTGCCAATGTTAAGAGCTTTAATTTGACGCATCTTACAGAATTGGTACGACATTGGCTTCACTTTTAAATCGCGAGAGGAAGCCGTAAAGGTCACTGATTTTCGCAGTCTGTTTTCATACTCCGCCGGGACAGTTTTAACACAGCGAGACTGACTTTTTCATGCAGGTTAGTAGTCCGCGGCCAAGTCTACTATTATCATTAGCATGTCGGTGACGCGAACCGAGGATTTTACCCTCTACCAAAACGCTCAACGCGCCTAAAGAAGTTTTCACTTCAAAAACTCTAAAGCAAAATTTATTCAAATTCGACGATGTTCTTGTTATTAATCACAAATTGGTCTATTTCATCTTTGCTGTATCTCTTATGGTTTGCAAGATCTCCTCAGTGTGTAAAATAAAATTTGGAACGCGCTGCATAATATATTTTAATACTATACTGCATATTTTAATACTGCATTTTTTAATGTGTGGTAAATGTTTGTAATGTAGAAAAAGTAATACTTAAACCACCATTCTAACTTAAGTAGTTAGTATGTCGGGCTTTGAAAATGAGAAATAAAAAATGATGTCATGTAAGTACTTATTTCACTCAAATTTTTTGATAAATTAATATTGACTAAGTCATATCTGTAGTTTTTGCATAGCCATTCGGGAAATTGGCATGAAATATAATACTAGTGATTATATCTTTTACGCCGCGCATTAGCGGTAAAACATGGGGAAGTAAAATTGTTCGTTGGAGCTTGTAAGACATGAGAACAGATTGGGAGGTGAAAGTTGATGGATGAAGACAATGTAACCCATTCTGACTAGGTGCCTTTCTGCCTTGAACTCTTTGTACATAAATTTTCTTATGTATCTCATCAAGAGTGGGAATGGTCTTAAATGGTTCACTTTAAATGGTTTCTAATTCAATGGCCTGAAAAAATAATACTCTCTTCATAAACGAGAAAATCCGATCTAAGAACAAATAAGTAAAAAGTTGTTTTAACTACACTCTTTCGTGAATTGGAAACTAGAGGAACGCTTAAAACCTTTATTGGTCACCCAGCGCTAGCTCTGATAACTTGTTTCTAGAAATTTAAAATGGCAAAGGTTCGAAAAGATCATAAAATTCCTAACCTAGTATATCGGTGTTCTTTAAGATGTAACTTAATTACGTGTACTCTAAAGTCAATAACTTAATATTAATACACGAAAAAACCGTATTTCCAATTCCAATTAAAATTAAAAAATATAATCAATGCAAAATGGGCGTCATCGTATGCGTAACAGATTATTTGTAGGAATTTATCCTAACCAATAACCAATGATGACATATGTACATTAAGGGAGAAAAAGATTAACTAAGATAAAAATAAAGAAATAACATAATTTCTTAAACTTTGAACAAATACTAATTTTATAATAGAATAACATGTTATGTTATCTTTTTAGAATATATTTTGTATTACAGTAGTAACCACTATTGAACACATTATCTGAAGTTTGAAAAATCACAATTCACAAAAACTAAACTAACAACCTGTTTGGCTGTTTAACTAAAATCTTTAAATCTAAAAATTATTTCTATTGTTTCTTTCCCATTAATGCAATTTAATAAACTTTTTTATTTATCATAAAAAAACGCTTGGGGTAAAATGACATTAAAATACGTTTAAAGTAGAAGATTACCAAAATAACTTAAATAAGCTAAACATATAACAGTTCATTTGCGAATCAATACCTGGTGGAAATAAAAATAATACTTTGTGTCTTTATTTCCTAATTATTTTACAAGTTTACATTGTTATATAATATGTATTTACACAATACTTTCTTTTACGACATGCTAACATTGAGTAAAGCAGAAAAATTATTCTAAACTTCCTACTAGAAACTTATTTGAACAGTTAGTTCATACACAACGGTGAACTAGAATTCTGGAAATGAATTGCTTTAAATTGGTCCATTTAAAACTTAAACAATTTTAGTGATATGCTTTCAATGTTTTTGCACCATAATGACATCTACCATAACTAATATGCCATAATTACTATTAATTTGCCTCATTTATAGGTGTCTTTTATAGTAGTAGTAAAAGTCATTTTTAGTAATGCTTCAACTAATGTTCAACATTCCACTTATAAATGCTAAGTGAATCGTTTATACAATAATTATGGTAACCGAAATTGTTATATTTATTACATTTTATTTTATTCACTCACATTCAGTTTAAAACAAATAAGATCTGGACCTTATTAATAAAAACAATTCTCGGAATATTAAATGAAGTGTTTCATTAAAGTGACCTTTCTTTGAGTATTCTGGATGCATAAAATATTTCCTCATTACAAGAGGTGATACTTTCAACGTTAAATACAACTTGCAGAAACCTTTAATAGTTTTAATATATATTTTTTTACTGAACGAGCATTTTATAAAATTTGAATTACCGTTGTATGACTGTTTTACCATTAATATTATAAATTTAAAAATATGTTAAAAGTAAACATTACTTTTCAAAGTCTAAGTGATTAGCTAATGTGAAAAAGAATTTGCTAATTAATTTCAGTCTTTCTCATCACAACATTCTCATAAAATATCTATGTGCCAACTGTTATTCTTTTAGTTTCATTTTAATGCTTAAAGATGGCTCTGGTGTCAACTCCACACGACTTTCAGTTCAATTGAAGTCCCAGCCACCGTCCTGAATGTTTAAACCTGATATGACTGCTGTTGTTTGTTAGTTATACTGTTTATATCTAGTTTAACGTTCATTAGTACATGATGAAATATCCTATAAGTTCTAAATTTTTAATACCATAAAAAGAAAGAAAAATACGAAATTAAGCAGATTACGTTAAGATTATATCAAACCGTACCTGAAAGTTCAAAAGAAAGGACGTTACAAATAAATTCTAACTTTCAGTACTAAACACCTCTTTTGGTAATAAAACCCATAAATTAAAAAGACGTGGTATCTTCATCCAATGTTCCTTATACTAGCCTTAGAGTTTATATATTTACTTAAACTGTTATAGTATCAGAAAGTTAATTGTTTTCACTTTCTGTACTTAAAGCTTTGAGAGAAGTACTGTAGATGGTACTTAGCTCATTAAAAACTAAAATCAAGCAATTGTTTCTGAGATGTTATCTTATTATTAGTCTCATTTTAATCCCATTTGACAACATATTTAAGAAAAAAAATCAATAGACAACTCTTAATTGTTGTCTAATACTTGCAGTAAGTTTAATTTTTAATTTTAAACAAATATTTAGGTAATAAACGTCTTTATTTGAATTTTAAAATAATTTATGTTCGTCTTTATGGGAGGCCTCAGAAAGGAGTTTTTAATTTTAAGAAGACTTTTTTGTATTTTTTGAACCCAAATTAAACCCTATTCCATAGGATTATGTATTTACCTTTCAAGAGCGTCAGTTTGATCCTTTATTCAAAATGGGTTTTGTGAAACAATAAAATCATTGTTTAAAATATATTACGGTTAATATTTACTTTTGATGAAAAAAATAATTGTATGGGTTCGGTAATTCTATTCATGAAATTATTCACAATTGTTATGCTAGGAATGTCTTATTGTTTTTAGTTCGGCTTGATTGGAATAAAGAAATAGAAACAATAACAAATAAAACTTGACACTTAATGAAATCGAAATGTATTTGAGGAATTCACATACATCGATTACGTGCTTGTTTAAGTGCAGCCAACCTTTAACACATAATTTATTTGAAAACGTAAAGGAAATCTGTTTTAAATACGTCAGTGAATGTATATTTACGCTATTAGTTAAAGTTTGAACCTATATTTTCCTCGTGCTCATCTCCCTAAGTATGAGGTACTGTAATGATGAACAGACACTAAGACGTTTGTGTTGTCTTAGATTTAATAAAGGAAGCCAGAGAGACTCGTCATGTGCTTCACAAACCCCACAAAGAGAACCACGTGACCTACTCTTCTTACTTCCCGTTTGTTTATAGTCAAAGAAAATCTTTGAAAATAAAAAATAGGGAATTTTATGGAAAAACAAATGATAAACTACCTTAACCCCTAAATGGTTTATTTAATCGAGTTATAGCAATCGATATACGTTCCTTTTCTATCCAAGTCAAAGGATTATTTAGCACAGTTGAAGTCTTCAGCTATTTCGCTATCGTTATGGTGAGACATAATCACTCAACAAAGGTTAAATAGAAACTGGCGGGCCCAGTAAAGCACGTCCATAGATGAGTGAAGGCACAAAACTTCATCTTAATTGGAATAAGCTTAAACATTAAATCAAATCGATCGGTGGTTACATTAAAATACACTAATCACACAAACCAGTGGCACTGAGCGGACCACTCCCAGATTACAGCGGATAACGATATTGCTTCAAGTTGGCCTCAGAGCCATTCTATCCCAAATATTTCTACATATACTTCTATATAAAAATATTCACTGTAAGTCGTTCATCGGACCAGGATCTTGTCTACTGTGGAGTGAAAGCTGTCTCCCACGCTGGCTCAAATACTGGCGTGTGTTTAAGTTGATTATATTTATTAATACATGAAATTACAAAGTAATCTGCTAATAATATCTATTAGCATTAATATAAAGTTTATAACTCAATATTACAAAACTAACGTTTTATTCTCTATGACTTAACCTCGTTTCAAACCAATACACTTAAAGTTTAATATTATTGATGGCATGATTTAAATTAGTTATTAAAATTAATCATATACTTTAAAACTGATTTGTTGGACTAGTAATCAATAAATAATTTTAATACAAATAAATGTTTGTATTAATTAATTATAATATTCAAAAAACCTCGTGAACGGCCAAATGTGCAAAGCTACAACTTGTTAGAGTAAATCACACAAAATGATGGATTTATGTCTTTTATTCACGTTTGAAATTGACGTTTTTATATTATTTAAACAATTTAATTTTATTAAAATATTTAAACAATGATCCTGGTATTGAAATAAACGTTTAAAAACGAATTAAAAACGTCCAAAGTACACTTTTAATCATGTATGTAGATGTAGTCACAAGAACACAGAAAAAGTCTTAAAAAATGTGAACATACAAAATGTGAACTATGTGTCAAAACTTTTCGCTCCATCTCATGAACTTTTCGTTACCAACTCATTCATCTGTGAAGCTTTATAATACAGGAAGGTCTGTTTTTATTGTCACCTGTAAATTTTACAATACAATTGAGTTCCAACTCTCTGTCTCTCTCTCTCTGCGTGAACTCGTGAACTAAACTCTATTTTGATTACATTTACTTGTGTTATCCTGCGTCCAAACCACTTACTCTTACTGCTCTTATCCCCTCTTATGAAAGAATGCTGGGAAAACTATGATAGCCGCTGATTTCACGACGTACGATTGTTCAAATCTGCTTACTGTATATATCACACGTAGTTTGTATTGGTTATAATTTACTTCGAACCAGATAACTTTCCGTTGCTGTAGTATTAGCAAATAGAGAGTGCGGCTATAGGCCCAGACAGTTAGGGGTGCAGAGCACTCGGGTCTGCCTAGCACCTGTTCCATCAGTTACATAATATACTCATGACTAATCATACTCTGCTACAATTTCAGTGTATTATTCTTCTTGCTGTAATTAAGATCTATATATACCAACTTCTTTTAGATAAAATTACAAATGAAAAAAATCTGGGTTTGATTATGGAAGTGTACTAAGTAGCCTCATAAAGATATTCATTGTTTTAGCCTATGCACGTTTTTTATTGAAGATGGAAGGTTTGAAATGATAATATTATTTCAGAAATTGGCAATAACTTGTAACAAATATGTTAAACGCATCATTTAGGTAATGGAAGTCTAGTCTCTTAATTCAATGGGATGATATTTCGTTTAATCAAAAAGAAAGATAAGCTAAATAAAAAGAAAATTGGTCAAACATACCTAAACATTGTTTGGAGTCCAGACAAGAGATAAATAATCTACGCGTTGTTACTGCTCGAGATGCAAGCCACCAGCCCAGGTGAAAGTGGAGTACCAACAAGAAAACTAATTGTCAGTATTTCCTGCTGCCTCCTAGTGTGACATCTGAAGCAATGAGACAAAAAGGTGATGTTCGGGAGGACGAAGGGAAAGGCAGTCACACTTGAACCTGTTTTGGTCCTAGACGTCAATGTCATGATGTGCGAACGATTTTGTTGGTTGTGGTTTATTTTTATTGTAAAAATCTGTTTAGGTTTCGTGGCTAGCTTTTCTTTTTTAAATATTAGTAGTTAATGTGGCCTAACCTAAGGTTGCCTTAGCGTTTGGTTTGATAATATTATGTATGAAACCTCAATAAGTTTGCGTTTAAAGAAATTCTACTCGTGTTGCATTATGTTGGCTTCATCCCACTTCTCGTGATAATGTTCAGTCCAGCAGTGTGAAGCAATTTTGTCCGCTAGTAATTTTTCGCATTTTATGTTTTTTTAATTCTAACATTAAGTGGTCTTTTTTCTCGCCTATGTATTCCTTATTGGAAGAACAAATTATACTTGAACACAGTTTTTTGAGTCTTGTGTATATTTGTTTGGTTTGATTTGTGCGATACTTCGTCTAAGATTGTATTGCGTTCTAAAAATGGTTCTAATATTATATTTTGTGCTTACTCTTATTTTCTACAAAATTTCCGCTACACGGGGGATCAATAAGCACTGTTGAAGGAAAACCTTATAAAACACTATAACATAAATTTTAACTAGGATTGAAATGAAGCTTTACCCCAGAATCATTGCTAGTTAACTAGAGGGGGAAAAATAATTGATTTCAACATAAATTGGTCTTTATGTGATCTATGGATATGAATATTTGCATGAATTTAAATCAAACCATTAAGACATTACAATTCAAATCCCAAGACCTTTTAGTAATTCTGCATAGTATTCATGAAACAGTATTGAATTACATTTCCAAATCAATCATTTTATACTGTTACTGTATAAGTATACTGTTATTTTAGAAGAGTTTCAAGTGTTTCAAATATCCAATTATGGTGATTGATCATATAAGTCGGCAAAAATCATAAACTCAGATATGTTCGGATAGCAAAAGTTTTTGCTTCATTTTCACATGTGAATCACAAATCAAACCATTTAAGCAAACATTGGAAAACCAAAGATAAACGTGGTAAAGTGAACAATAAACTCCCGCTCTTTCAGCTTTTACATAAATCTCCTCTAATTTCTTGCTACGATTCTAACTAAATTATTAATTCGTTTAAAACAATAACGGAACTCTAATTTTATAACTTGTATAAATACAGAGACATTTGTTAGTTTACTGGTCACTAATAGTGTATTAGGAAATTCTTGTATATAGTTTATTGCATAAATATTACATATTACATTATTACATAATATCATAAATCTTACTAAAACTAATGAATAAATGTAAAAGGTGGCCGAAATTCTAAAAAGAGCCTATTTTAAATTGATATGTTAATAACGTTGAAACACTTTTTATAATCAAATAATACCTATTACTACAGTTTGAAATCAATTGCAACTATTATTTTTTGCCCAGATATCAGTAATCCAATGACAACCCATACTTTAAATTCTTTACTGCTAACGAGAAAGTGACCTGTTCATTGTGAAGCGTTGTAGCTACAAAATTACATTTGGTAAACTTACAGCTGCTTTTACCGGTAGTTTAGTGCTTTAAGTGTGTGTCATGGTTAGTGTAAGTGGCACTTTCCTGCTCTCATCTACTGTGTTACTGCTCTTTGTTTATTTTCCTATTCGTTGACGCATATATAGTTACTTGATATCAAACAATATACTTCAAAAAAAGATAAAAAGATAACATTGTTTATTAACCTATGGTGTAAGTACCGATAAGTGCCATTCAATAGATACCATCGTAAGTCATTTTTTGCTTTAGTCTCAATTTCGTAAATAATTATGAACCCTCATGTACCATGTCTGAGTACGTTACGTTACATATTACAACACACACCGATTATCTAGAATTACTTCATTTAATATATGTGTCATTATCTGTCCCCTTCCTTCACTAAAACCATTAGACCGAATTCGGCTTTTCTAAATGTTCCCCATAATTGATCATTTAGAGATCTCGAGCTTCCTCATAATTTAGCGATTCGACTGCGATACTCGTGTGTAGCTTTAAAAACGCTACATTAAATAAACGCTAGTTAAACACGGCACGCACTGTCATTAACTAACCAAAAAAGGGGCGAAAATTATGAGCAGGCAGTTTTTTATAGTTCCCCTTCCACACCCTTCTGATGGACATCCGCGGCGTTCCCTCATTGGCCTAGCCATATCCAACTTGAGAAAACAATAGCCCTCTGAGATCTGACGTAACTACAGTACACAAGACAAGTTCTTATCAATTCAAGGCAGTCAACCGCCTTCCTATAATTTAAAGTTACCAGCACTAACTTGCCAAAGGATTTCATATTCGTATTTATCCTAACTTCTTACAAATTAATTGAAATTAAATCCCAATATTACTTCCCGAAACATTTAATTTAATTTAAGTTTTAATAAAAAAATCAACCAATATAGCTTTAAAAAACGCTACATCGTGCTACAGTGTTCAAGATATCTGTTAGTACTCTCAACTGAACATCGAATTGGGTTATTTTGATGACACCGCTTACGAAGCTCTGTAGTTTCGAGGTCTTAGTGTAAGTGAATGATGGTAGGATGAAGGTAGAATTAAATCAACGACAGTTAACTTAGTCTTTTGTGTAATGGCTAGCAGGATTGCGGTTGCTTCAACAATAATTTACTCGACTATTGCATGAACTTGTATCACGGAAACATTATGTATAAATAAACTAGCGACAGGAAATATTATAAAAATAAGCAGATCGAAGATCTAAGTTAATTAATTTTATTGAAATATATTAGAATTCTCCTCAATATAACAGTGATGTTTATTCTTATTTTTTATCGTTAGTGAGGGAGAAGTTTGTTAGTGTACTTTAATTTATTGGTCCTGATAGAGCTTTTCGCCATTCTCCACAACTGTCCTGAGATACAGTTACTACCCGCTAAGGAAATATTTATCAATTCGGGTATAGTATGCTGGAAGTCAATGTTAGTCTCAATAGCTTTATTATTAAGCTTTGCTAATATCTTCACTATCTTCTTTACCATTCGCTTGCTTTTTGTATGAATATTAAATACCATAATATTGTTTCTTTCTAACAAACTCGGTGATAACTTTGCTAACAAAATAAAGTGTCCATTCCATGAGGGATTCCATAGCCAGTAAAAAGTTACTTATAACACGAATACTTACTGAGATGCTTCGCAAACTCTTGTTTCTTAATAAATAAGTCACTCTTGTTCTTCAAAACCGTGAATACTCACTATTGAATTTTAAGTGTTAAAATATTAACACATGCAGTATAAAAAATAAACTCGTGATTATGTTCTGTGAAGTCATTATTGGACTGGAACACTCTGAATGTATGTTTTGAAAGTTTTAATTTCTTGTTAAAATTTTTTGCCAATTTTGGAAAACACTTCGTATAGCAAGCAAGCCAAATCCACAGCTAAACGTGTTCCCTAAGTTAAGTTATTTCTTATTTACAATCCTAAATTAAGTATAAATTATATTTTATTTTATAAAACATTTCGTGATGCCCTAATTTAAACTCTACAATAAAAATAATTAACTTACAGTTACGTACATTTAGTGACGTAGCTACGACTGGAACTTTAGGGAGGGAAGATGAGTCCGATTGAAAAGCACGTCACGCCGTGATGTATGGAAAAAATCTAAATTTGATTAGACTACAGTGGCCTAATTCAAAGTAAAACATTGCTGCTGTGTTTTAAACGAGATGGATTGCCGATATGTTTTTGGAGTTTGTGGCTTTTGGGGAGAGTCTCTCTCTATCCCTTAGTTGCACTAATTATTATGCACTATATAAGGATTATGTCATGCCATGTGTCGCATAACACTTTTCTGAAATTTGTCCCGAGTTAGCGAAACTAGACTTCACCGGAAGTCTCCTCAACCGCAACAGGAGGTCTCGGAAGCGCGCCCCTCCCAAACTCGGAGCAAAGGATAAAAAACCCACATGCCACTAGTGGGAAGAGAGACAAAGAGAGACAAAATTTCCAGTACAAAATATAATTAATTAGGTGGCAAACATTTTTACACAAAAATACAATAAACTGCAGCACCACGGTGCACCGCGTAACTTACAAACTAAATAACAAAAATAAATAGAATTCCAATATTGGCAATAACATAATAATTAGAAATTTAACATATAAATAACATAATAATATATAGAAATTTTACATAAATAACATAGTTTCAGGTACGGCATGTAGTAAATTTAGATTTTGAACTGTTAATTATTATGAACTGAGGGGAGGGAAAAGGTTGTAGAATTTCTAGGCTTACTATTTTTTTAAAGTAATTTTGTTTCAGGTTGGTAGCCAAAAAATAAAAAAAAAATATTTAAAGCCGATTTTCGAAGGAGGCGGGGGCTTAGTTTCCTCCACGAATCCGAATTTAAGATGAAATCCTCCCCTACAGATCATGTCACTAAACTAAATAAATACTAGTTAACTTAACACTGGCCCTCCTCCAGATATAATATCTGGCAGCGCTCCATAAAACCCAATCCTCTCAAGTTCAATACAGGAAGAAGGAAAAAAAAATTTAGATCCAACCTCGTTCAAGACGAAATGAAGTGCAGACAGTCCAGTTGGATGACGGTTCAGTAGCGCTGGCAGGCCACGGGCATTCAATTTTGGTTTAATAATGCTATTTCATTGGGCAGACTCGCCGCACCAGTTCCGTTGACGGCACTCACGGGACCCTATTGAATGCCAACATAACCAGTAGATATTCAGAAGAGTTTTAAGTTTATGTTATATAATTATGTTTGGCACAAAGTAAATATAAAATATTTAAATTTAACAATTAAAAATAACAATCTGTAGCTAACAGTACCTTTTAAGTATTGAAAAACTGTTTCCTGAAAATAACTCAAGACACCAAGTATTATAAGATACACTACTTGGTGACAATTTTAAATATTACATACAAAACAAATTTTAAAATATTTAAACGTTTACTTATAGGCTAGAAGAGACATACTAAATTATTCAGCTTGGTAACATTTACTTGTAAAAATAATTCACTGTATTTTAATCATTCTATAATATTAATTGTAATGTAAATTATGTAATTTGCAAATAATAACAGTACATTATTTCCCAAATAACAATAATTAAATTATAATCCGTTCACACTACTATAAGGCAAATAATTAATTAAACAATAAAATGGAAATCATGAATTTTGCCACCCAATTTTTGCACGCAACACAAAACACGAGGTAACAAAATTTGCAAAGTCTGTACCTTCTCGCTTACACTAAATAAAGACAAAGTGATAACTAAATAAATAATTTCCGTTCGCCGAACGGAACAATTAGAAAGCACGGCGCAAAATATAATATTTAACTGGCATAGATAATAAAATAACAATTTAGAACGTTACGGAATGACAGGATAGAACACTTTGCGACAAGAAAACGTACACAAGGAACACAAATTACAAAATAATAAATAAGCTACTTTTAACTGAACAACGAAAATATATGTCTGCGTGGGAGAGAAAAACCGCCAACTATTTAAAGAGAGATAAAAAGCAAAAAACAACTACCTGCCGAAAGTCGGAGAACTAGCCAGCCATGGGCATCAGGACGAGCAGTTAACAGTCAGAGATACACGTCGCCTCTGCCGAACGTGTCCGACCGCTCCGAACAGTAGCCGCTGCCGGTAAACAGCTGATCGGTAATCAGTCAAGGTCAACCACCTGACCTCGACCAATCAGTCCATCCAGGCAGAAAATAATCAATACGGTGACGGAGTCACTCCTCCACCGACTGACAAAAGTGGCCGAGGTGGGAGAAATAAAAAGACAAAACTATCCAAACTGAGCCCCGGCTCAAATTTCATGCAAAAAGTCTCTATACATTCCATAAGATCAGTGTAACATGGTCGCTAACTCTCAGCCAAGTGACATGTACAAGTGAACTCGACGTTCTTCATGCAGAAATGAAGCTTCGTGCAAAATTTTAGTCTATAGGTTAGTTTGTTCTTGGGATATTGTGTGGAAAGAAAGACAGACAGATAAATAACGTGTACAGCTCCTCGCGTGATTAGCATCACCAACGCTCAGCCCATTAATGATTCGTTATAACAGATTAGTTCTCAGAAACCATCTTCTTTATTGAATAGTAAATTAATTGCTACAGTTTATTATAAACGTTTAGTTTAAATAAAATTTCCGATTGGGAGCTCAAGAAGGTGTGTTATAGAAAGGTCACCTAGATTCAGACACAGACTAGTTTATGCAACTGATCCGTTTGTGAAGTATTATCCCTACTTTTTTACAGTACTTTACATCCTTTCTTTATCGTATCTCGTCTTTATTCTTCAAATAAATACAAGGGAAATGAATAGAACATCAAAAATTATTTTGAATAACAAAATAAACTATTGGCCTTGAGAAAAAACAAATTTAAATATTTTCTTTGGA
Organism: Homalodisca vitripennis; assembly: GCF_021130785.1. Taxonomy (NCBI): domain Eukaryota; kingdom Metazoa; phylum Arthropoda; class Insecta; order Hemiptera; family Cicadellidae; genus Homalodisca; species Homalodisca vitripennis. Next base: position 62,329 of record NW_025777313.1, on the reverse strand, counting down.
TAATATTAAAATAACGTTATAATAATTTGGACAAAGCATGATGTTTAAAATTGACTTAACATAAAAAAATGTCCGTATCATGCAAACATAATAAGTTTGAATGTAAAGACTATGTACACATAAATTTAGGAATTATACATAAAGTGACCACATTTAACTTGTTTAAGTATACCACTAATAAGTATAAAACAACATATATATATATATATATATATATGTTTAATGTTTGTTATTGACGATGCATGATTTGCAAGGATAGTAGAATTTCGTGTTTAAGCCATTGTTATACATAACAAAAAGTTTAACACTACTTTCAAGGATTGAAATATACTCTCTTCTTCAGGCAAAAATGTATTAAGGTGTTATCACATAAAAAGTGGGTAGATTTGAATTCTCGAAACGTAGCACTGTTTACCAGAATCCTACTATATTTTCAGGAACATCTAACAGTATACCTCTAACTAGGGGGATGCTTTCAGCAAACTCAATTTGTTTTTGTTATATTAGAGGAATGAAATGTATTTAAATATAATGAAAATATATTCAAATGAACTGTAATTTACACAACATAACACTCGAGAATTCAACAATTCCGTCCCAATCAGACAGCGCTTGCCCCATCACACACACACACACACACACACACACACACACACACACACACACACACACACACACACACACACACACACACACACACACGCGCGCGCGCGCGCGCGCGCACACTATCTCTCTCTCCTTCTTGTCGCTTTGGCGGGAAATCACATTTACATGTTTTCGTTTTGAGGACGAGCTACTCTCTCGTAGGTGTCATTATTGACACAGCAGTAAAACCTTTTTCAAAAAGTTTACGAACAACGTTGAAAGAGATTATATGGATTTTTTTCACTGCGATACATTTTTTTTCTGATTTAATTCTACTGTAAATTTGAGTTCGTGTATACCAAATAAAATTTATAAGGAATAATATGAAAATATAATATTCAAATCAATATTATTATTGATAGTTGATTTTAAATGATCCTTCAAGCTTATAGGAAACATGTGTTTCTGGATCTTTGTTTATTATTTGCCATACAAAACGGCAAAATGTTTTGATTTGTAAACATTAAATAGTGTGCATTTATCTATATACACATTAGCAATAATTTTATGTATTTTATCAGGGGATATAAAATAATTCATGTCTGTCTCTTTCAGAATGCTGTATACCAGTGTGCAAATAAAAATAGTGATAAACGTTGTGGATTTAGTAAAAATATTATTTTTTATTATTGCTTTTAGGTAAATAAGTTCAAGCGCAATAATAAGTAACACAAATTTGCTTTAAAACAACAAATGTGAAAAATTGGCGCAGACAAAGAAAAAAATCATAAAAGTGATTTACTATACCTCTAACATTAGTAAAAAATGTAAATTAGATAGAACCAAGTAATAATCTTTTAAGCGTAAATTTTTTTAAAAACTCCAAGAGTTTTACTGTGGAATTTTTGAATAGGGACTGTTGGTTGAATTTACCACGATTTTTTCCAATTTTGGTCAAGAATTTTTAAAAAAACCTTAAAAATGTGGTTATATTCTGTTACTTAATTAAATTGTGCTTGTGACATAAATACAAAAGAATGGTTGTTCATAATGTTCTCAATATGCCCAATCTTAAAAAGTCTTTATTCAAGATTATATGCTCGTATCTAAGGTTAGCTACCAGTGATGCCTGAAAATTGTTATAAGATTACGGCTTTTAAAATTACATTCTAGCTCTCTAGTATGTTTTACGTCAGGTTTTAAAGTGAAAGACTTCAGTAGAGAGGAGAGACTTGAGATAGAGTGCTGAGACAAAAGCTGCTACTTATATTTCTGGAAAGAGGCCAACTTGGAAGCTATACCTGCAACCCCACCTTTTTGTTACTTTGTTTAATGAAAACCTTTTTTATGCTAATTTCATGGCTTGTGACTGGAAACAATATTTTAGTAGTAATTCCACTAGTTTAGTTATTCGTTTGTAAAATAATGCCATTATATCTGCCAATGTCAAGATAAAAGCGCGCGCGCTCACACACACACACACACACACACACACACACACACACACACACACACACACACACACACACCACGCACGCACACACACACACATATATATATATATATATATATATATATATATATATATGAAATTTTTGTGTGTCTTCAGGTGGGTTCGAGAATGGTTTATATTTACAAACTTTTGCAGTTGCAAATTAAATTTATGAGGTGAAAGATAACACTTTTTAAAGCAGCTGCACAATAGAAATTGCAGTTATGTATAGTACATTACCAAACACTATTTAGGACACTAAGTTATGATTTATATTTGTCTTTATAATCAATTTTTTGGTTGAACTTAATGCTTGAGTGTTAGACCACTTTATAATAAGGTAGATGTACGTGTAGCATGCGTCTATTTATACATTTTTGTACTTCGCAGGACACCTCATCCTGAAAAATTGTAAAATAAACCTTTTTATAAATATGAGCAGTAATGACCATCATGAAATAAATGTTCATTTTTTTTTATTAAACGTTATTTTAATACTTATAGTTTGTAAAATTAATTTGATTTTTTGTAATTTGAATATTATAAATATCGCAGCAGATGATTTATTTTTGTCATTTCTAATCAAAAACTGTATCTAAAAATTTATAATTCTAATCTCGTTATAAATGCGAAGGTGCCTTTGTTTGTTTTGCTTTCACGCATAAATTATTCAACCGATTGCGCTGAAATTTTACATGGTTATTCTTTGGGTCCCTGGGATGACTATAGGCATAATTTTATTTAAAAAAACTCCCTCCAAACTATACACTAATAGTCTTTAAAGTAGCGACAATAACCCACCTTGTTCTCTAAAGTTGTGAAATATTAATAAGAGGATTTGTAGTGTAATCAACTGTTCTGTGTAAACATTGTTTATTATTTTCAATCTGTTTAAATTCATAGTGAGTACAAATATTTTAGTTTTATATTTAAGCGATTAGGTAAATAATCATCTATCGTCTCTTTTCATTCCTACTTACCGTTTTTAATTACACTTTACTACAACAACTTTCAGCTGCCTAGCCATCATGTCAGCATATATTACCAAATCAACCGCTTGTTTAGCTATTTATTTATTTCATTTCTTCATAATTATTATTTTATTTTGTACGGATTAATATAATATTAAAATTTGTTTATTGTAAGCTAGATAGCCTAGATATTTAAAAAATTTCTGTTACTATTAACATTATTTTAAATAATAAATCACCATCACGCACTGGTGGTATTCCGGTACTTAAAAATACCGACCAGGTGACGTATTTTTAAATAAATTCATACAATTTTAATAAATGTACTATATAAAAAATTAAGTGTAAATTCATTTGATTTTATCTCGATATATTGTTTCTATTATACGTCTCCAGACTCTTGTAATTCCACTGTAGTAGAAGTGACCTCCCGTAGTAGGCAAGCTACTACTTCTATACTCTGGAACGTTCAAACCTTTGGGAAGTACGCTCTTTTCGAAGTAACCTCCCGTACCAGGCAGGATCCTACTTCTACAGTCTGGTAATTCCACTGTAATAGAAGTGACCTCCCGTACCAGGCAGGATCCTACTTCTACAGTCTGGTAATTCCACTGTAATAGAAGTAACCTCCCGTACCAGGCAGGATCCTACTTCTACAGTCTGGTAATTCCACTGTAATAGAAGTGACCTCCCGTAGTAGGCAAGCTCCTACTTCTGCACTCTGGAACGTTCCAACCTTTGGGAAGTACGCTCTTTTGGAAGTAACCTCCCGTACCAGGCAGGATCCTACTTCTACAGTCTGGTAATTCCACTGTAATAGAAGTGACCTCCCGTACTAGGCAAGCTCCTACTTCTGCACTCTGGAACGTTCCAACCTTTAGGAAGTACGCTCTTTTGGAAGTAACCTCCCGTACCAGGCTGGCTCCTACTTCTACAGTCTGGTAATTCCACTGTAGTAGAAGTGACCTCCCGTAGTAGGCAAGCTCCTACTTCTGCACTCTGGAACGTTCCAACCTTTGGGAAGTACGCTCTTTTGGAAGTAACCTCCCGTACCAGGCAGGATCCTACTTCTACAGTCTGGTAATTCCACTGTAATAGAAGTGACCTCCCGTAGTAGGCAAGCTCCTACTTCTGCACTCTGGAACGTTCCAACCTTTAGGAAGTACGCTCTTTTGGAAGTAACCTCCCGTACCAGGCAGGCTCCTACTTCTACACTCTGGTAATTCCACTGTAATAGAAGTGACCTCCCGTAATAGGCAAGCTCCTACTTCTGTACTCTGGAACGTTTCCAACCTTTGGGAAGTACGCTCTTTTGGAAGTAACCTCCCGTACCAGGCAGGCTCCTACTTCTACACTCTGGTAATTCCACTGTAGTAGAAGTGACCTCCCGTACTAGGCAAGCTTCTACTTCTGTACTCTGGAACATTCCGACCTTTGGGAAGTACACTCTTTTGGAAATAACCTCCCGTACCAGGCAGGCTCCTACTTCTACACTCTGGTAATTCCACTGTAGTAGAAGTGACCTCCCTTACTAGGCAAACTCCTACTTCTGTACTCTGTGTAACGTTCCGACCTTTGGAAAGTACACTCTTTTGGACGTAACCTCCCGTACCAGGCAGGCTCCTACTTTTAAAATCGGACGTTCCAACCTTTATAAATTGTAATTTTTTCGTAAATTATACACTATGGGACGTTTCAACCTCTGCAATGACCCATTCTATACAGATGGGCTTCCTAATTATAAAAGATGACCTTTGGAGGATTTCATTTTCAGAATGTGTAATAATCACCATCCTGTGTGATTTATTCTTTCCAATATTCTCTTGTGAAAGTTTGATTTTTAAAAGTATACTTATTACAATGATTGAGTAAATAGTAATATTCACATTACGGGGTTTGATTTAATTTTTACATGGGTATCATTGATGGGTATATGGGTAAATTTGTAATAAAACTGAGTAAAATCGTATGAAATTTTACCACGTTTTATTTGTAGGCTATTAGTTTCTATGCAAAGCAAATTATTTTCACAAGAAGAACATATTGAATCACAGCGGTGATAACTGGAGCAGGAGATATTGCTGGCTATAAACTGTCAGTATCTTAGACTCTCGCTGTTGTTTTGGATGAATTTACAGATTATAATACAACCCGTGTGTGCTCTCACATAACGCCATTACACTACAACAATGACAGTTTTATTTATAAAATAATCAGAGACGCAATAATTTGATAAATATTAATAAGAAAATGTAGTTTTTAGATGATAATTAGTACGGTGAAACTTAGGTTAACAATTCATAAAGTACAATCTTGTAATCGTTCAAAAATTTACAGCTGTGCATTCTTTCATGGTACTTTGTTGGGTATTATCAATCAATAAAAAATATCACATAAGAAATCAATAACAGCTCAAACTGTACTCATTCTGTGCAATAGAGAAACATAATGTACTATACACAAGTTAGACATATATGAACATTTCTCGATATCTTTAAACAAAGGGAAGTTTTGATGTAATTTCTATTATCAGCAAGTATAGCCTATCCCCGCTTAATATTAAGATTTGGAGTTTTGTTTATAATGGAAACCTTCATAAAGGAATGAATACTATAACATTAAGTAATGGAGCATTAAAACAAAGCTGTAACAAAAGACACAGTGAATACAATTATAATTAACCAATACAAGGGAGTATCCAAGGATTCAACATGTCGTACTGAAATATTGATTGCACAGACATAAGGACTGCTTTTTACCTTATAAAAATTAATACAGTCCTTCCTTGTTCCAAGACATAATCTAAGCACAATGCATCCTATCAAGAGTCCTTTCTACTCTCAATAGTTGTACAAAAAGATAGAAGGAACGACAGTAGGACGAACTTCTTTTATCTTTTGACCGCAAAATCAATAGAGCTCTTCCATGGACCTATAAGTATATATGTACCATTTTTAATATTTGTAGAGCTTTAATATAAAGAGTTATCTTACAAACGAATAGAAACTTACGTATACCAAAGTTCAATGACATGTTTATAGGAAGACCCTGTCGGATTCTAATAAAAGTCAATGTATAAGATTTGGCAGCGTACACATCATCGAATCCACAATCCCGCAAAGAAGGGTGTCAATGGTGTCAACCTGTTTAATTATATTTAGTTTAATTATTTTTTACACAGTCCCTTGGTATGCAATTTAGTAGTCAGAGGGAACAGAGTTTTTTTAGAAGTTGTAATCTCACGCGTCAAGGGTAGGGTTGTTCAAAGTGTGCGTAAATATTATCGTAGGCAATAAGAGGATCACATAGTTTTCAGGGCTTTTGGTACGTTACAAAAGATTACAACAGACTGAAATGTCAACATACTCTTAGCTGTTTATTGTAGAAGAATTGAAATTCATTAAACTCTGGAAGTGAAACTGATTTTCACATTAAAGCACTGACTTTGAGATGTTATCCTTATAATAATGTACCTACGTCATCTTTCACTGTAATTTTGAACACCTGAGAGGTGAAAATATTCAGATTCTCACCCATGGGTTTTTTATATTAGGACGTGTAACTGTTTTTGGATTAGAGGGCTAGAAATTTAAGTTATCACGCTACTGTAAATATCCATGATGTGGAAAACTGTTATAATTTTACTGATTAAATAGTTAAATCAAGAGCAAGAGAAAATATTTTTATTTTCAGTTTCAATAGGAATAGTTACATATTGAACATTAATAAAAAACAATGTCCTTGCTTAAAATGCAAGATTTAAGTTAAAAAATAAAAAATAGATCAAATGAAATAAAATTACAGATATAAACCGTCAATAATCATTAGGAGTGCGTTACGCGTCACTATATAGATTTTGATGATCTCGCATGCAAAATGTCATGTCTATAATTAAGATAAACTATGTCAAATGCAAAACTGTAATATGATTGTTATCAGTTTGTTTACAAGTTTATTTTATTCAGCGATTTTTTGTTGCCACCATGTTTGCCCGTAAGACCATTTGCAAAACTATTTGCTAACGCTCAACCAAATCGCATGGCGTAACATGTACCATAATAGAACTAGATGTTTCCGATATAAAAATATATTGTGTAACAAAATTTAAAATTTATGTCAGGCTGGTAAACAGCAACGATTTTTTACAGCTAGTCGAGTGATAGGTTTTCACTAACACTCAGCCAATAACCAAATGGACAACAACTAATAAAAAGGACAAACTTCGATATTAGCCCAGAATTGTACAACAAATACAGCAGATGTACTGAAATAAGAGCCTAAATAATTGTGGATAAAGTGAGAGCGACAGCAACATACATTGACAATACGTAGCTGGAGTGTGTAGAACTTTATGTTGCTTCCTACTGTTATTTTCTAAACCTCAGAGTCGTTATATACAATTTTAAAGGCATGAATATATTTTGAGAGAAACTCAAATAATTGTATTAGTATTTTATATTTATTCGCCAAGTGGAACGTTTATAAGGAAAATATTTCTAACATAATCTTTTAATGCATTTCAATTTTAAAATAATTTATTCACCGGAAATTAGTGGAGATTAGATGTAAGAAATCAGCCATATAACAATTCTTAGCTTCAAAAAATATTCAACAATCAATCTTAACTCTTAAATGGTAAGTTTTGTAATTTATATTAACAAAGAATATCACTTATGTAGGAAATACAGTAGTTCCTTTAAATGATGCCAGATTTCTTTTTAGACGACGTAACGTTTCTTTGAGCTTAGAGTATATTTTGTTGACTGATGATAATTTAACGCATATGTGAACATAAATACATGATATTTAGCAGTAGTACTCTCAATCACGAAACATGTTTAGTACCGACACAAAAAATAGGATACTTTGTGTCTCCCGTAATATATATATATATATATATATATATATATATATATATATATATATATATATATATATATATATATATATATAACGTATATATGTATTTCGTATATTATGTATAATTATGTATATGTATACATAACTAGTTATAAAGTAATTAGGTAAATTTTAGAACGCCTTGGGTAAGCGTTTACAAATTAAGATACAATTAACTTTCACTATTCTTCGTCAATTTATGGAGTGCGCCAGTCAGCGTGATACATTCATTTATTTAATTACCTCATTTGTTTACAATACAGCTCATTACACGCTCTATGAACGCCTTTGTTACTACCACATATTGTACTTTATTTAACATTTAACAAACTTTTACTAACAGCATAAAAAGTTTTACTTAATTGAATTTACGTCCAATAAAATATTCAACATTTACTTTATTGTTATACAAACTTACATCATTCTGATGCATGCAATCTTCTTCTAAAACGAAAATGAGTAGGAAATTTAAAACACAGCAAGCATAAAGAAGGAATTTTTTTACTTTATTAAATTAACCTAAGCACTATACGTCTTCATGAGGCTTCTTTTTAAAAGAAATTGAAAAACGATACGTGAACGCAATTATGTATTTAATATTTGTATAGTTATATATTTTCATGTTGGGCGTTGTGTTTTATAATTATATTATTTATGTTTTAATAATTAGCTTTTTGTTTTTTTTCTAGTTCATTCATTAGTCATTGTGTGTATTGAGTTGACAAAAAATTTGTTTTTTGTGATTGTTGAGTTAATAATATCACAACGCTCATGCACGATATGCTTATTTTAACCTATATTGTAGTTATGTGTAAGGTTATTTATCCACCTGTGGAAGAGATCTGATTACATATCTCAATACATAGAATTACTGCCTTCTTGTATCATTGACTGACGAATATTCCGGACAACCACTGTTTCCTTGGTCTCTATTATGTTACCAGCATGAACGTTCTCCAGACTGAGGTGAGAGATCATGTTCAGGGAAACACATATACTTAAGGAAACTGGATAGGAGAAACCTATATCTGTTCTGTTAAATGATCCTATAGTTTTGGACCTTTAGATTCAGCTTTGGAAAATATAGATAATATTTATTTTGTTAAATCATTTGGAATTTAAGGTCACCCTGCCCATTTTGGTGTCAGATTTAAATATTTTTTAATTGTATGTAAAAAACCTATTGTTGCCTTTTTGGGAATTTCATAATTAATTAATACAATAATATAAATTAGCAAATTCAGGATGACTAATTATAATTAATAAAAACATAAAAATATGCAGATATTATTGTATTTGCCATACCCACTCGGATTGGAAGCGACTTTCTTCGTAAGTTCATCTTAGAGATAAACAAGTTTACACCTTTAGTTCAATATGAGACACTAAAACTCTTGAAGCACTAAAACTCCATAATGAAGAAATCAGCCTTTGATAGTTTACTGCGCTCTTACCTGGGCAATTACGCGTCTGCCGCTGCCTCAGACACATTTAATGTTGTTGGTTTCCAAGTTAATTGTGCTCTCAGGCTACATGGATCTTCTTGATTGTATAATCTTGTAAATTTAAGTTTTGTTAACGATATTAATGAAATACTGAGAAATAACTTACAAACTTACAAAGAAAATGATATCACCTTAGGGTAGAAGGGACAGCACGTTTTACGAGCCGCCATATCGATGACAAATGTCCAGCTAATGTCTGCAGACAGCCCGGAGTAGAAGGTAGGGGATGTTAAAATTGGCATCACATCTGTGTGAGGTTTTTATGTAACGATATTTGTAATCAGGTACCGTGTGATATCAGTTTTGTTGTGACATCTTAATCATCGTATCAATAGTTGTGTGTTATCTTAATTGAGTTATTTTGCATGTATAATTATTATGTAAATGCACCAGTGTGATTACATTAATCTTTAACTCAGTAAAATAAGGCAAAATAAGGATGCAACCTCGGAATGAAAGATAATAAGCTAAAACTTAGCATACGTCTTTATTTTGATGGTATAAAACTTACCTCAAAAGTCTCATATAATCACGTGTACGCGACTTAAGATATTTAAGGTCAAAAGTCATGAAAATCAGTTTTTTTCAAATATCTCGTTTCCCTTACGCTAAATGACTTTGAAGGTAGTTAGAGAAATTGTAGAACCAAAAGTACTCTTCAACGTTTGTCTGAAGTAATTTTATGTACGTTCAACCCTTTTTGAGATAAAGAGTAGGGGACCGCTTACCTGTATATACGATAATGAGAGGTCAGCCAGTAGAATACAATAAATAAATGAGTTATATTGTTAATTATTCACTTAATATTACTATTATCATTATTATTATTATCATTATTATTAAACTTTTATTATTATTTATCCAAAACACTCATAGGGAACTGAAAAAAATCAAATATTCAATCTTACAACAATTAAGAAATTATAATGCTCTCTAAAGAATACCGTTAAAATATTTTCAGAGAATCATTGGCTAAGCATTAGGAAAGCCTATCTCTCGAGGGGTTTGAAAATCTAATGTCTATCTGACTGTCTATGAAGTTTTTTATGAAACTTCATTTTTATAAATATTGAGTTGCATCATGGTGCATGCCAATCCATATAATTTGGCTGAGCGTTAGTGAACACTTTACATTGCTGTTATAAGATTACAGGATAAATAAATTTGAAACCCATTTGTGTACAATCATATGATATCTTACTTATTAGCACATGTAGCCTAACTATAAGAAATTATTTACAAAATATAAAAATTGCATGCAACCTCAGCGAAGGCTGTTACACGACACGTAGCGTTGCAAACCCCTACCTTGTAAACAGCAAAAAAATAATCATTGATCTAAAAAATGTCCTTTTTTTAAATCTAACGTCTTTCATTTTTAATGAAACTTATTATACATCTATGGTCCTCTTCCCAAATCAAGACCACATTTATATTTCATTTGTTAATAGGTTAAGTTTCTTATATCCCGTAAATAATACTAAATATGATACTAATTGTATTGTACTTAGTACTGGCACAGAAAAAGTTTATAATCTAACTCGATGTGATAAGTCTTATGATATCGTTCAAAAGTACAGCAGCTATAATATTGTAGCATACAATAATTTATGGGCGCGAAAGAAAATAACTGCGCTAGGAAACAGCGTGATAACAAGTTATAACGGTCAAGTTAGCCTCGTTGAGAGAAAAGTTTCCTTGTCAAAATGAGACAATCAGGTGGAAGAATTGGAGCAGAATGAGACCGCAAAGTGTTGCTCCGTAACAAAGTTTTGTCGAGTCCGCCATTGTTAGTGTTACATGTCCCCGCTTGAGTTGGCACAAATGTTTGGACGAGAACTGTATAACTTTGCCTTATCGGCTGGTGGTAGACTTGGGATGTAAACGCTTGTAACACAAAATGTAACATTTACATTGGTTTAGTTTTATGACACTCAATATAGAAATGTATTCCACTAATTGTTTAAACACTAACATGAGAACATTTTTAAATTAACGTAATGCTCTTTAATTACACGTTGAGGTATCTTTAATAAGTCTGGAGACATCTCAAAATGCAAAACCAAATTAAGACAGAATTAAACTAAACTTGGGAATCATAGAAATATCATATAATCATAGTAAGTAAGAAATTATTCATAACAAATAAAATGAACTATCTCTTGCAATAACCATAAGTTAGATATATCACTATGTGACAATTAATCATACAAAGAATAATTGCGTCTAGTATAGAGTGTCTTTTTTTAAGCAATGTCAATAACGGCGGACATCTTGTAATTCGGCATTATATGTATATTTGGGTAGAATTCCTTAAGTGGGAGTCAAGTCACCATACTGCCCCATTCTCAGGAATAATATTAATATATTTTTTTAGAGTATTCTTATTTTGTAGGAGTAAAAAAAAAACAAACTTAAAGCGCAAAGGGCAAAAGTAATGCTGAAATAAATTTGTGTGATTAAAATAACCGTGTCTGTTTACTCTATACAGATAATAGAGATAATATTATCTGATAATATAATCTAGATAATATAATATAGAGATAATAATAAATTTGTAGAATAAAAATAATTAAGATAGGGCCATGTACAGCTTTCGATAGGTAACCAGCACCTCTCGCATAGTTTCGCATATTTGTAATGTTAAATTAGTATCCAAGTTTAAATAAATTGAAACAAATCACGCATATACATAGGCATACCAGAACTAAGATCACGGTATTACTAAAGAATCCAAAAATAACAACATTGAAGGGGTTGAAAATTGTATAGGTATCAATAAATTATAATACAGCCTTAGTACATGTAAAGTTATGAATGATTTTGATAACTAAAACAGACCAACATAAGAATAGAATAGAATAGAATAGAATATATTTATTTTTCGAAAGTAATTACACTCCATCACAACTAAAATAATCTGGCGCAAAATTATCAAAACAGATGGTAATAATATTAATTCACATATAGTCCTTAAATTAATGACTGCAATTAAACTATACAATATCACAAATTATCATAATTAAAAGAATAAAAATACAATATATAAGTTTAAATGCAACACACATATTCTAGTATATATCCAATATATATATTTACTTTCAAAAAACATAGGGCCTCTTATATCCAATATATATATTTACTTTCAAAAAACATAGGGCCTCTAAGGTAAAGCCTGTGTAGAGGTTCCTTCTCCAAGATTGAACATTTTGCGCTACAAAGATTTTTATATTTTATTTAACTACATAAAGTCCCACTAAATAAATGCAATTGTGGCAATATAACTTCAACAAACCTAGCCGCTTAAAATAATGTTTGTTTCTTTACGATATAGATTTAACACAAATTAAACTTGTATATTAATAAGGTCATCAATATTATCTTTTTTTAAAAGCCAAAACTTTAATTTTTTTGCAAACAACTTAGCATTTGTACAATTTGCAATGCTTTTCGGAATAATATTAAAAATTCTAGGACCCATAAAACAATAACTTTTTGTAAAAAATGTCAAATTTGGCTTGGGTACTTCCAAACGTTCTTTATACCTCAATTTATCTTTGTAACAATTATTTAATTCATTCAAATTCCCACTTTTTACGAAAAAAATTTTTAATACTTTATATACAAACATATATTTTAGAGGGAGAATTCTTAAATCTACAAATAAAGGCCAAGATGGTTCAAATTTACTTTTTCGTTTAATTAATTTAAAAATTTTCTTTTGCTGAGTAAAAACTGGTTTCAAACTGTTGTCAAAAGTCCCACCCCAACAGAAAATACCATATTCCAGTCTACTGTTTACTAATGAAAAATACAACATTCTTAAGACATCTTCCGTGCACATGTTTTTCAAAAAATAGAAACATCTTAGTGTATTGTATAACGTTTTTCTTTAAACTTTCAATGTGTTTCTTCCAGTTTACCTCCCTGTCTAAAATTACTCCCAAATATTTCAAACTATAAGTCTGTGACACAATTGCACATCTATTATCGCAATGCGTATTTTTAAGCAAACAGTCCATACATTTATATATAATTTCATTATCAAATTCTTGCTCACTTCTTAAATTGAAATTTATGTATTTTGTTTTTTCCGGACTTAAAAGCATACAATTGCTTGTAAACGACCATTGAATAGCGTTCAAGTCTGAATTCATGGCTTGCTCTATTTCAGTCCAACTATTTTTTACGTAACACAAAGCTGTGTCGTCCACAAAAGATGTTAATTTTCCATTTAATTTTGCATTACAAAGATCATTAATGTAAATTAAAAAAAGAATTGCTCCCAAAACTGACCCTTGGGGTACTCCACTACTGATGTAACCAATTTCACTAAAAACGTTGTTAATTTTCACACATTGACTCCTTTTTGATAAATAACTTACAAACCAGGAATACGCATTTCCTCTAACCCCGCTCATGTATAACTTTTCCAAAAGAATTTTGTGATCTACTGTGTCAAATGCCTTTTTTATGTCTAAGAAAATTCCACTAACTTTTTTTCCGGAATTTAAGGACTCATAAACTAAATCCATGAAACGTTTTAATGCTACCTCTGTACTCAACCCTTCCCTAAATCCAAACTGATTTTCACTAAAAAACTTGTTTCTTTCAAGAAATGTAACTAGTTTCTTTTTCATTAATTTTTCTAATATTTTTGCGAAAGTAGAAAGAAGAGATATTGGTCTATAGTTATTGCAATCTTTAACAGAGTTATTTTTATGCAAGGGTATCACCACTGCAATCTTTAACATATCCGGAAAAATTCCCTTTTCAAAACTTAAATTAACTAAATACAACAAAACATCTGAGATCTTAGGATAAATTTGTTTTAGCATACTAGAACTAATATTATCAATCCCAGGTGAAGTTCCACTCTTTAGTGAATTAATTACTCTAATCAAATCTTCAGCAAGTACTGGATCAACAAACATGGAGTTAACTGAGTGTTTTATCTTAAAGCAATTCTTAAAATAACATGAATTCAAATTACTAGGTTTTGTCTTCGTTATATCCAATGTATTCACAATAGATAAGAAAAAATTATTAAACTCATTACAAATAGTTTTAGTATCTTTAACTTCATTACCATTTATGTTCAGCAGACTCTTTATTGATTTATTTTTTACTTTTTGACCTGTCACTTCATTTAATACTTGCCAGGTTCTTTTTGAGTCACCGTTACAGATTTTAAAAGCATTCTCATAGTATGAATTTTTTAAATTTGTTATTTCAATCTGAAGTTTATTCCTATATTTTTTAAAATAATTAATTAATGTATCATTGTTCGGGTGATTTTTAACTTTCTCAAAAAGCTTGTTTTTAATTTTTATTTTCGCACATATATAATTATTCATCCACGGTTTAATTTTAACTAAGCTTTCCCTAGCATTGCGTTTTTTCAACTTTACATTCAGAAATGACTGACAGAAGCTTACTGTGAAAAGTATAAAATGCAGAGGACGGGTTTGTGTCACTGTAGACATCTTTCCAATCTACGCTATCTAGAGTTGTTTTCAGTTTGACGTAATCAATACGATAAGAAGGGCCAGAGCTCGCAGGTGACGTGTCTATCTGTCTGTCCGTAACATAGTCGATTGTCTATCTGTAAGATAAGTTTGTGTGTTAAATACAGAATTTGAAAGGTAAAAGATTTTCTCCCTAGTTTCAAATATTCTCAAAAAATACTGATTTCTTGATGATTTTTTACCTCAAGGCTATCATTAATAGTCTAATGTTTTTAATAAATTTCGGTAGCAGTTCCAGATGACGTTAGTACAGAAAAAGACACAATAAATCAGCTGTGCCACTTACTGTCTGGACAGTGACTGAATGCTTCGTTAGCAGTCGAAGTTCGGGGAACTTTCTTGAACTGGAAAATAGGCAATTAGTTTCAGTTAATTGATATGTCCTAACTAATCCGCTGCCTTAGCGTCTTAATTATTAGCGATGAGAAGATTAAATACAGAAAATATTAAACCATTCTGGATTTAAGGAATGATTAATAAATATTTAATAAAGGACAATGAAATATCCTCTACCGATTGACTTCATTTCACTAAAGTATTATCTCCAGCACATGTAATATATTACATAAGCATTTGGTATTCAAAATTAGCCTGCAGTATAATAAGAAGCCACCAACACAATAGAATAATAGTTTATGATTATCTAAACTATAGAAAAAAATGTTGTCACATATTACGTTATATAAAAACTATCTGTATTGAGCATCTATAAATTGTAAAAAACAAAAATTTTTAACATTTTTTTAATTTTTACTGTTTTTAAGGATATACTATGATTCTGTTGTGCTGGTGGCCTCTTATTATACTGCAGTGCAAAATTATTACTTGGTCAAAGTTGTGTAATAAGGTTGATTAAAAATAAAAGACGGCAGATTTTAAAACAAAACATTTTCCGTATCAATGATAAACATTTTTTTCTATTTACAAGGTAGGAGTGTGCAACGTCACGTGACGTATAACAGGCTTCGCAGAGGTTGCTGCAACATTTTAGTTTATAAATCATTTCATTCTGATAATCAGGCTACTAAAAGTTATCTCCCCGTTAAACAGTGATGACGTGTTAGACAGATTTCGCGAATATATATGGTACTAGCTGTAAACCTCAGTTTTTCACGAGTTTCCTATAGCATGATAGAGGTGTCATAGGTAACTCATTTAAAATGGTATTCACATTCAGATTTAAAATCTATGAGTCCGTTAGTTATTGAGATATCGTGTGGATAGATAGGCAGATAGAAACGAATTTTTCCTCGACTGGTAAACTTCAACAGTGCTCAGAAAACCGGTAAAAAGTGTAATTGTAAAATAATTGAAATGAGTACACAAATCGTATAGTTTTCCCGGTATGTTTGTATTTCGAAGATTGTGCTGACAGACAGACAGACAATCGCACAGAAAAGAAATGTTCACATCACCGCGGCAGACAAAAGAAATTTTACCAGGCTACAGTGATAGTACAAACGACGCTGAGCTAAATCCCATGGTTAGACGTGGACCATCAGCGAACTCTATCTTACCGATACAAATTAATTTTGCATTCTACAGGTCAGTTCGTTCTCTAGACTGAAGGGACAAACAGACAGCTCCTCGAGTAATACGCTACGCTAAGCTAACGCTCACCCAATTTTGTATATCACGTAGTGTATTATACGCGTATAATAATCGGAGTGTTTTTTTTCACTCTCATATGCTCAAAGTAATAGATTGTACACAACTGTTACATGTTTTTTCAAGAGATAGCATTTCATTAATACCTGGTATTTTATGGAAACAATGCAACTTAATAATTTTCCATCAGAAAATATTTTCTACAATGTCACTTCCACATGCACAGCCTGCAATATACGAGAATATCTGTCACATCTGCTGTTGCTGATAATATCTGTCACTTACTTTCTATCTAATTTTGTTTCAGAGAAAAGTAATGTTGATGTAATAAGTAGGTTAAGTTCGTAAACTTCATGTTAAAATTAAGTTTGCTTTGTTCCCACGATCAAGAAAATCTATTTATGTTTATAGCCATCGTTAACGTACCTGTACTTTGTTATAAAGTGGTCTACTTTACACTCAAGCTTTAAGTTCAATCAGAAATGTATCTTAAAGACAAATATACATAATAACTTACCGCCTTCAAATAGTGTTTGGCTATGTAATATACGTAACTGTCTCGTAATTGCAGTTTATAGTGTGTAGGCGCTTTGAAACCTTTTATCTTTTGCAGCGCCGCTTGGTGGTGAGTTACATCAATGGGCTTAGCATATAAAGGTTCTCCGTGGAAAAATAAGTATAAAAACGATACCTGTTAATATGGAATTATTGACCTATGTCATTACAATATAATAAACCAAATATATGCGCAAAGTGATGAAAAAGATCTTTTTATAAGAAAGCACTTATTTTGTGTTCAGAATAATTGCCAGTTCTATAATCCACTTACCTTTACATAACTTCAAAATTTAATTTAATTAATGCATTTAAAAAATAGCAGTGTAGAGTTTAAAACACGGTGTTAAAATAATCCTTGGGAACATTATTTTCAACCGTTATAACTGTAGCTGGTTACTTAAGTAAAACAATACCAGTAAATTTGGAATTATTGACTCATGTCATTACAATACGAAAATACAAATATATGCGTAAATAAGCGAAAAATATTTTTTTAAAGTATAAAACATTTATTTTGTGTTCAGAATAATTGCCTATTATAGAATCCACTTACCTTTACATAAATTTAAAACATAAGTTTTTTAATGTTATTTGAATATAGCAGTGGAGTGTTTAATGTCTTGATTGTTGTCATGGTGGCTGTAAAACGCAGGAGAAAATGACGAAAGAACAAAATAAAACGAGTATCGATAAACGCTTATGTGTCTTCACTGATAAAAGACCCCTAAAGTGAAACGCTACAAGGGAATATTGGGTGCTCTAAATAATTTATAGCCTTTGCCAGCTGTTTCACACTTTCCCTTTAGATCCTGTTTTACAAATAATTTCGCTTCATCCTTTGTAACTTAACCTTGATTTACAAATGATATTTAGAGTTACTGTAATAACAATTTATATCTTTGTTGTTTAAGTAGAAATTATTTATTAGTAGGAAATTTTAAATCACAGATTTTGAAAAATGACTCAAACTTTTACTCAATTGTTGGCCAGTTGCTAAAAAAACTAACTTTCTTTTATAGACAGTTTTCATCTTTGTGGTGTATATCTCTAAGGTAATGAGTTTGATGTTTTCTTAAGAAAAAGGTTAAATTAGGCAATTGAACTGTTTAATTAAAGATAAACCTATGCCACCACTGCTATTTCTTAGTGCGTTAGTCTTGATTTTAACATTGACTTGTAAACGGTCATGTTCATGTGGTTATTGATCGCATATAATTAAAGCAAGGTTCTTGTGGTAGAATAGAAAACAAAGTAAGAGTACACAATACCGTGTGTCGCGTTACGAGCTTTGATGGTAATGCCTGCTTAATTTTTAGTCTATAGTTCATTTTTGACTTGATGACCTGTGGACAGGTAGACAGGCAAACAATTATACATAAAATAAATATTTTCGTCCCCCGGTAATAAAAATGAAAGTGTGTCAGCCTACTGAGTAATAGGGCAGTGTAGAAGGGACAACGGTTATCGCAAGAAAACCAGATCACGCATCATCAAGCGTTGCTGGTGTTTGCATGGAGGATTGCTGAGCGATCATGTCCTCGCGAGCAGCCCGGCAGCCCGGCCGTTGGTGGTGCTTGCATGAGGATCGCTGAGCGATCATGTCCTCGCGCGGAAGTCATCGGAAGTCATCGTTGGTCCCGAGAGAGAGAGCTTATTTGCCTGGTAAAATAAGAAACATTTACTTTTAATAGATATGTTTCAATGGTGATCAGCCATTCCATTTTGGGCTGAGCCGGGAGGGGTATGTTCTTTATGTTTTGGATATAGGTATAGGATATACCCCAGACTTTGCATTTTAATTCTTTAAATTACTGATTTCAGTTATACGTTTAAGATTTAAAAATAAAAGTGTTTTTAGCTTCAATATATATTTTGGTGTATGGAACTTGAAAATAAAGCAGATAAAAGTCCTTAAATAGGTTTGTTTAATTTATTTACGCTTCAAAATGTTACTTTATTTTTTATATGGTGATCATAATCTGAAACCTTTTAACTGAACGTTTAAAAAAAATGTTATAACCTAAAATAACATGTCAACAGAGTTTCAGGAAATAATTTTTGCTGGAAGGATAATCTATTTACCAAGCTTTACAAAAATTACCGTAAAACTCAGCGTTAGTATTTTACAATATTTATTTGTGGATATTTATTTTAGAACGCTCATCATAGTATTTACTATGATGAAAGAGATTTGGTATAAATTACATAATTAAGGCTCGTAGGCATATAACAGTTTTTTTTCTTTACCCTACATATCTATAAGGAATGGTGTTTGGTATAGAGTTACGGAAATACCCAGTTCTGAGTATGTGGTAAATCTTAGAATTTAATATATTTTCGAAGACTATCTGTTATAGAAACTCTTAAATTATTAAAATATTTAATGCTAAAAACTGTCAAATTAAAAAAAATCTGTTGGTTTACTTTTTTTTCAGTCCTGAACCAGTTTTGAATTACTGGTTGAGCGTTAGCGACACAATCCTCTCGAGAGGCTGGGAGCATTTTAATTAAATCTCCTTCTGTATTTCTATCTGTCTACACGAAATTCACCATTAACAATTTTACTGCCGACAACGTCTTTTAACGGCGCATTGTTTTACAGCAATAAAAATGCATTTAAACGTATTCTTCGGCATTGATAATCATTCGCTATTTGCATGTTTTTTATTTTTTACTCTATGGATTATAATATATGAAATTAATGAAATATTGCTGGCATTCATCTGGAATATCGAAAAAGTGTTTACAAACTCGTCGTCGCGTCGCGTCGGCCGTTTGTTGTCGTTCTGCTAATTCGTCGTCTGCATTGTTATTATTTTGCTTGATATTAATTTAGTTTACAACGATTTTTTTGTGAGTAAATACAACGAATCGGGACAGTATTGAAGACAATCATATGCTAGAAGAGTTAGTCAAATTTCTAAGTGACAGTGAAAGTGATGATTTATTCAAAGGTGACACAGATAACGATCCTGATCTTATTACCGATGGACTTCTTGGAGATGCAAGTAACTTGTTACATTTGTTTTAACTCAAATAACAAATATAAGCAAAATAGTAACAACAACTTTTATTATGCTCTTTGATAACTAAAAAACAATGAGGCAAGGTTGCAAGAGTGTAGCGAGTTTCAAGACTTTCCCCACTAAAAATAATTTAAAAATAAGTAGGTTTCATTTGTAAATTTGTGTAACTATAGTGACAGTAACGTCAATGCAGAAGACATAAAAAAGTAATGAGAAATATATTTATAAAGACTAGTACATGGTGGTATTTATTAGTTTTAAATCATGTCTTTCTATTTGAAAATATTTATGCATGAGCATGTAAGAAAAATATAAGTCCCATGGTTTTCTTATAATTGGTCAAACAGTTATATTAAAAAAAAACATTAAAATAGGAGGCAGTCTAAGAAAGTTGTCAAAAATAGGAAAAATAGTGGAAGTTATTTCTTATCTACATAAGCAACATCGAGTTCTATGATAGTGTGTGTCGTTACAAGGGGGTAGGCTGAGCGTTGCCGCACTTTTATACAATATTGTGGTATTGTGGGTATCCGTGATGGCAACGAGAAAATCGTTGAATAAAAACATTAGCAATTTTGCACAATATTAAAATGTGCCATAGTAACACACATCTATAGATTTAAATTGCCCGTGTAACCTTAGCGAAGTTACGTGACACGCGGTACACTATGCTTATTTTTAAACCATACAAGAGTATACTATTATTATATTTTGTGGCGCGAAAGATATTTTTATGAAGTATAAATATGGCTGTGGATCGAAACAACAATATACTGTTCCGCACTTGTGGGTTCGAATAAGGAGGTATCAAAGACATGGGTGAAATATTCCTTCCTTCAGGACATCCTGTATTATTTTTCAGAATTTACACCTTAGTATTTCCTCAACGGTTTGATATAAGTTTTCTTTGTTCTTTATATGAAACTAAGCGATCTGGTTAGTTTTTATTTAGCTATGGAATAGCTACAGGGGAATGAAATTTATAATTTGACAGTTCCTTATAAGACATGTTTATTAACAAATTTATTATACATTACAAATCTGTAAATTTGTTTACTTTTATATGATTTAGTTATAACAGAAAAATCGGATAGTCATTGGGTGTTGTATGAAGCTTTCATATTTCATGTAATAGTTCAAGTAAACAACCTAAAAAAAAATAAAACCCATATCAGATGTAAAATATTTTTTCTTTGGTTAAAGCTATTGGCTACGAGGTATATATGAATAAAATTATTACTATAACTCAAGAATCAGAAAGTTCTCGAGAAAAATGACATGATAAAAAGAAAAAGTTGAATGAGGTTCCTCCTTATTAATCTTCTTTTGCTGATAAAACTTCCAAAGACTTTCCTCAACTAGTTATAGCTTTAGCATGACTTTTATGATCTGGAACCCTCCTTACCTCATATAATTACTTCTTTAAATAATTAAAAAAAAAAAAAAAGTAAAGAATGTCTTATTTTACCAGGCGAAGTTAGGGCTAAGAAGCCCTCTCTAACACTTAACCTGGAATAATTCAGTTTTTAAAGTTTGTTTTTCCCATAAATTTGTATGAAATAAAAGCAGTTTCATTGTGTACGTTTATAAAAGTTTAAGATGGTAATTTGTGTAAATAAATATGTTTTTGGTTCTTAGGTTTTACAGAACTTTAGAGAACATTCGCAAAAATTGTTATATTATTGATTGGATTATTTTTATTTCCCTCTTTAAATAATAATACAATAGTAGACATTTTATTGAGCTCTAAAACATGCACTTAATAAAAGCTAAACACTAATTATTAAACATAACTACAGAATACAGGTCGCAATAGGTATGCACTCAACGGCCAAATACTTGGAGTTATATTTGATAGTGTTACTGATTGTATTGTATCATTGAATGATGGCGAATGTGTGGAAAAATCCTGTTTCCTGCACAATCCTTCTATCGTAAAATACAAACTGCAAACAAAGAATTGGCCACAGCATACTAATAATTCTTAAATATACAAGTTAGGAATGCCACACCACGTGTCGCGTGACAGGCTTCACTAATGTTTGTATCTAATGGACGAAAAATTGTGTGTGGGGGGGGGGGATATCTGAGGTCGTAGAAATGAATACTGGAAATTGCTAAGTTAATATATGCAGGTTTAGTTGTGGCAAGAACATTTACATGCATCATTTCCTAGTCTTTAATAAACATGGCCACCTTGCTGCCAAAATAGAAATAAAAATAAATATTATTGGTATCCTCCAGTGGGCCTAATGGTTCTAATGCTCTTTAGATTATTCGCTACGAAACTGGATTGTTGTTAAAACTCTAAATTTTACCTACTTTGGTAAAATTTAGACGCCACCACATGTTTATTTCTTTCAAACATGGTAGATAAATTCATTAGAAGTTATATTATTTGAACATTTATTTTACAATACATTATAATAGCAGTCTCAGATTCAAGGACTCTAAATTGTATGAGATGATATAAAGGTAACTGTTTTATATTATTACATATACCATGGAATACTGTCTTACATGTAACGTTTTGGGTTCTCGTCAGTTCGTTGCTAATATAAAATAAAAATACAATATAAAAAATCCCTGAGAAAATTTAATTTTTCGTTTTTTTTTATCTGGGAACATAGAACAGCCTACTTAGATTTTATATTAATAAAACAGTTAGAATCTGGATTCGTAATAAATTTAATACATGGGTAAAAAATTTTGGTGAGAGTATGACATAGTATCCCATTATATACACAAATAATATAAATAAACTTGTATAGAACTGTTTGACGATAATAAATTAGCCATATAATGTAACTGTAAATATCTATAATTGTGATATTTTAATCTAAAAATGAAACGTATAAAAATAGAAATGCTAATCATTGCGTTTGTTTCAACCATTGGTTAATAAGCGGTGAAGCGCTGTTCATTTACATCCTATTATTGCAAATTGAATAAATTAATTCATGTTCCATTGAAATCATATAATTGGTCTGTAAGTAATTAACAGTATTTTAATACAATAGCACTTGTTTTGGCGGTTAAACAGATATTTAATGTAGTGGAATACTATAATAAAACAATAGCACAATTTTGAAAGAGTTTATTTTGTAATGAAATTAATATTGCAAATTCGTTAATCTGACTAGCCGAATGCCAAGTTTCTATTATGCCAACAAGTGGGTTCGACGTTGAATGTTCTAAGTAAGTCAGATCCTCAGAGGGTATAAAGATTAAAATATTTTTGACAGGTTGTTTAGAATACCCAAAGCACACTTAAGTAAATACGATAATCTTTATCAGCCGAATAATATAGTGATGGTATATTTCATCAGAAGATATTTCCAGGGCAAGTAAGGTTACCGCAAGTTTAAACAACAGACACTTCTTTCCCTTGAGGGAGTTGAGTCAGTTATAAACATACGTAGACCAGGTGAACCAGGTGGATTGGTTCATCAGAGGTTGAGTTTACTCATTGTGTATTTTTGGAGCCCTTTTTACTTTCTTCTGTAAGCTTTCATTTCTGCACTTGGCCCAGATCTTATAACGAGTCTACACTCTATGGCTCTTTAAGTCTCTTTATCTCGTTATCTAATTCTGTATCACTATATTTCTGAGGTTGGGTTATAAGTGTGATAAGCTAATACAAATGTGATTTGAGAAAAACATGTATTTGGAAGGTTTTTAATAACTTAAATATCATACTCTCCCATTTTACTCGCCTGAAATATCTTGGCTAACGTTTGCTTTATTTTTTAGAAGTATTTAATATAATATCGATTTCACGAAACACTGGGTTGTGACTGCTTTCTGGACTAATATGTCTCAACTGAATCCCTTTCATGTCTGCCTTTTGTTTTAATTAAATACTCATATAACTTAAACAACGTCGAAAAATGATTGTTTAAATTTCTTCATCAAGTAAAAAAAATGATATGATAACTGAATATATCAAACTGACGACATTGAAAGTTAAAAATTATATCTCATGAAAACTCCATCTGTATTTCTGGTTATAGGTAATTTAAAAATAAATTTAGCGACCGATTACCATGATATTTGGTAGTGAAGTTTTGCTATATAATCCACATAATGAATGTAATGAATCAAAATCAATCCCTTTGTGAAGAGTATTTAAATTTTCAAGTTTTATTTATTAACTGTTAAATCTAACGATTTTTAAACATTTTAATAAAAACATAAATTTTTCATGTATTTGACAATAATACGTTTGAGAATGAAAAGTATTTTTTCACTAATACAGTATTAAAAAAATTATGGTTTATACAGAAATTAAAAAGCAGAAGTTTTGGACTTTATAACGAGTCCCAAAGAAAATATGTTGAAGCCAACTCATATTACTTATTTTCATATTCAAGAGAACCTGTGATTCTATTGATAGTACCAATGTTAAACAAATAACATAGGCCATTAAATCAAACTCTAAGTTTTGTGCAGCGAAAAATTTTTCAGGAGAACTTTTACATTCAGGTAACAAAGAGAAATATACTTTCCAACTTTGCAATTAAAAACTTGTTAGTAGCTCCAAAAATCCACTGTTAACAAGTTTGGATAAAGTTTTAATGAGAGAAACTTTTTAATGCAGGAGAGCCTTCTGTTTTGATTATCGCTCTGGTTTCACTCTTTCATATAATATTTCTGTGCAGTGTATAAGAGAGTACATTGTAACATGGTGATACTTAATGTACAGTATTAACTTTACTACTCGTATTTAAGAATTTGTACACGTATAAATACATTTTTTATTATTGTTAAAGAGATTTATTACAAAGTTTTACAGAAAAAAATAAAAATAAGTTTCTAACACTATTATTAGTAGTAAATATTCTTTATTGTATATTTAGTTTATAAATTTAATAAAATATTCAAGAACTATTACGAAATGCCACAATTAATTTATTTTATTACTTTACAATTTTGAAAATTATGTCTTTTGCAAATGTTACACACGTGTACAAGTTTTACCACACACGTATTTACCTATCTCATTATGTTGATATAATACAACCGTAAAAAGTTCAAAAACCCATAATAAGGAATATATGTAGTATATTATTTTAACATTATATTAATTAGTATGTATTCCAAAAGTAGTAAGAGTTAATTAACTGACATAGGCTTCTGAAGTTCCGTTAACAGTACTTATTACAATTAGTGTATTTCTCTATTAAATTTGTCAAAGAGGTCAGGCTGCTATTTTACCTTGGTATCACTTCACAAATATTGGGTAGTTTTTATTCTTTTAGGAAGAAATGTGTAAGTGTATTTTGTATTCGTTGTTCAATAAAGAACATAGCGACGTATATCCCAACATGAACATAAGTCTCAAATTAAATTATTAGTTTCAGTTATTTGGTTTATTATACAGTCTATAAGATAGATCTGAAGTGTTAATATGTTTTTCATAATAACGCGGGTGAATTTTATGAAGTTTATTACTCATTACAATCTAATATTACCGAGTAAGTTTTACATTTTCTTTTCTTGGATAGTCGAAGATATAACGTAATGAATAATGTAAGTTAAGTGGATGGATAATAAAAAGATAGCCCGCATTATTTAACAAGCAAAATCAATATTTTTATTAAAACTTGTATATTTGGAGAATTCCACGAAATGGACAATCTTAGCTGTATAAATTTGGATAGTGGAGATAAGAATTCTTTCAACGCCCCTAACCTAACTTCCTCGGTTTCATTCAAATGCGATCCAACCTAACCTTACCAAACCTAGAATTGTACCAATTTCATATAGATCCAATATTTTGTTCCTTACTACAACGAAAAAACGATAAGTTTTTTTCAGATTGTATAGGTAACCTCATTGTGCGATACATAAATATTATGAACATTATGTTGCTGAATAATAGTCAAATAGGACATTTTAAAATTTTTTATTCTAAATATTACTATAGTAAAATTTTAATTTAAAATACTATCATAACCACCTATTCCATTAAATCAAGTAAAAAAGGAAGTCAATTAATGAGTAGTGATAATGAAACCCAAAGGTCCTGTAAGCTCTGGGGAGCATACACTAACACACACCGGGTATGTCCAGCTCACATAGCGTGTTCCTTCCGACAACACGGTCTAATCTACATCTAATTCCCCTTAACAAGCAGAAACCCGGGCTAATCGCTTGTACCTTAGTCCAAACAGAGTTTGATAGTTTGTTGTAAATGCAAATTAATTTACATGCATTTAAATTATTGATTTTTTTTATGAATAAAATTAATTAACATATTATATATTTCATTCTAATTATAAATATTTAACTGAGAATAATAGAAAATTTATTTATATTTATTGAGCAATGACAGAAAATAATAAAATGATGAATTATATTATTTGATTGATCATAAATATACTCTCAAGTGTCAATTTCTAGATGCCATATATTGAAGTGGAATATTCCCATTTTAATGTTTGTAAGTTATTTTAAATACTAAAAACAAAACGGGCAACATAGTGTTTAAATCAGAAATTACTTATCAAGCTGTAAAACGTTATCGACGTCTGACAGGTTTTGTGCAAACAACCACATCGACTTCGTCTGGCATCTCACGCCTTTATCAAAGTATTTCAAGTTATCACCTATAACAAATTATTTATAAAATGTTATTTATGAAATGTATAAAATAATTAAAGATACAATATGCCTCTTCTCGGTTATTTTAATGACGAAAGTACAGTACGAAGGAGCTTACAAAAGTCTGTCAAAGGTTTTTTATTCGACGAGTTCAGTATGGAGCTAACATCACATATTTTAGGTCACGTGATCTATGCATCCATCACTGTCCCTCAACCTTACACAACATGTATTCAGTAACTCAACACGATAATACTGTAAATGTTTAGTTAAGCTCCTTTTCACCTTCATCATATTGCAGTGTCTAGGATCTGACACTGTGAAACAAAATCTGAAAAGAACCAAAAAATAGTCGGCGGCGAAGAAGCTCACAATAAGCACATTACACCGTTTCAATATCATAGACACTTAGGCCACAAAATGTAGTGTAATCTAGACAAAGAGATGTTCTCATTTTCTTATCAAGGTGCACAGGTTTATACATGATAATACTCATGAGGATTGTTTAAGCAAGGTCTACGACTAGGTATAATTCACTATTTTATTATTTTTCTATCATTGCTCAATAATGTATAGTATATATAGTGAAATATATAGTATTTTAATTAATTTTATTAATAAAAAATCAAAAAATAATTTAAAATAATATTTTTTTGTAAATGAAGGGATTAAAAACGTTTACTTTTAACTTACATGTGTTTTAACTAGTATAGTAATCACCACTTTACTTCTATGTCTCAGCATTATCCCGTTTACTTTACTAATTTAACTTATTGATGCAAGAGTACTTTTACTGTTAATGTAGTAGTTTATTAAAAAACGTGTAGCCTATAATTAAAAAAAAAGAAAAAAGGCAATTCTACTATCACGTACTTGGTACAGCGTATGTTTAAACTAAGGTTTCCTTTCATCTCTTTCGTAAAGTCTTCCAAGTTTTTAACTTCCCTAAGGGTATCAGTTTTATCTTGACAAACGTATTAACACTGCACAATAAAGCACGCACCACGATGGTTTGTTACAAAGCGACGTTGCGTGACATTGACATGTTATGCCGTGTGTTGAACATTGAACAGTTAATTTAGAACGCCTTTTGTGTTTCGTGAAATTTCGAGGACAATGTTCAATACAAGGATCTTAATCTTACACTTGTAATTCAGAGTTGACAAGCTTACAATATTATGGAGGCAATTAACAACACACTGTAGAACGGTGGTTATTTTAACGCAGACTTTAAAAATTCAATGTCCAACTGCAAATGTTTTAGTTTCTACGGCGATAAAACTAAGGATATTTTACACTATCCAAATACGTTTAGTCTGTAATTTAATGTTGCGTTCATCTATAAATTTGGATTGTAATAATCAAAAACAGCTCTTCAGAATGGCTAGAATTGCAATTGAAATCTTGAGTCTTACTA
This sequence comes from Homalodisca vitripennis, assembly GCF_021130785.1. Classification (NCBI taxonomy): domain Eukaryota; kingdom Metazoa; phylum Arthropoda; class Insecta; order Hemiptera; family Cicadellidae; genus Homalodisca; species Homalodisca vitripennis. Next base: position 34,134 of record NW_025777313.1, on the reverse strand, counting down.
TATCTGTAAACTATATTAGTTTAAATTTCTTGCAGAATTTTTAGATTGCATATGTCCGATGAACTTGCGAAGAAGAAGAGTCGAAATTAATAAACACACAAGCGTAAGTCATATAATAACAATTAAAGGAATCACTTTAGATGAAATTGTAGTCTATAAGTAAAAATCCAGTTTGTATTGTATAAGCAAACAGACTTAATTTTATTGAAATTTATAAAAGAATCTCGTAAAAATAAAGTTGGAGGTTGAAAAGAGAGGGTATTTGAAGGGTTCAGAATATCAAAGAATTGTTTGAACTAAAAAATGTCCTAACTTGATACCCTTAAACCCGAGCGCCAGATGCGTAAATAATAGTTGTATAAACTTTAGGCACATCAAGAATATGAAGTCTCCACTCGTTACATCACAGAGGGCTCTGAAGCAATCGAAATTGGTTTCGGATCCTGGATAATTAGAGTTCTTAAGCTAACTTAAACCATTATATATAGTGACGCTTACTTCTGTTGAGTTCTTAATACCTTGTAGTACCTATTTTAGGACATGGAGAAAGGATTGAAAGCACACTTTTTATAAATGAGGAGTACAGGGAAAGGAAATGTTTGCAATACAAAATATAACGCGGGTTTCTATCAGTATACTGTCAAAATTAAAACTAATGTTCCGAGGCATACGGTTTTACTGTTGGCTTTTGGTAAATAAGTACTTGTATTAGACTCGCCCTTGGTCGTGTTTCAAAGTTACAAAACTGCTTTATTTAGCTAGGGAGTTAACGTATACTTAGGCTGCGTTAACAGTATATTGTAATAAAAATGTCGTGTTTTATTGTATAACTTTAATTGATTTGTAATTGCAGAAGTAACAGAGAAACAACACATTAGCCACAAATACAACTAATAAAGCTGGCAGAACACAGACAATATATTATTAGAGATTTATGTGAACAGAGAGTATTGCCTCTTAAAGGCGTTTACTTGTTTGCCAGCTTTCTTGGTAATTGGCCGCACAATCCAATAATTACAGCGCAAGCTTTATTGTTTATGTCTATATTTCATGTTTATAATTGACAGTTATAGACGAATGTTGTAGGTCGGTCATTGTTAAAACTGAATGTCACTGGTGTAAAGTTCAAAATTATTTAAGATATCTTTTAGGTTATGGGTTTGATGGAATATAGTCCATAAATAAATATAAAATCGTTCGAGATATATACTTTCACATGTACAGGTATTAACATTTTTGTTCTTTGCTATAGATTTAAGTGTTTAATAATAATCTACTCACTTTTCATTTCAATTTGTTTGCTTGTGTTTGGATAATAGGGCTAAATATATTAATGCCCCATTTTAAAATCTCATAATTCTATATTCAGTTTGTTCTCAATTTTACTTATACTGTTATTTTCTTGTTGCCAATATCAAGTGGACAGACGAGCAGGTAAACAGACAGAGAAAAAATAGATAAACAGACATAGCAACAAACACAAATGACATTTTAAAGCTTTTCGAGTGATATTTTATTAAGATAAAAATTCGAAACACTTATATAACGAATACATTCTTCATTAGATACAATATGCATTATACTAAAAAATTATGTTCTAAGTAACAACAAAATATTTACATAATTTTTTATATTTACATTTATTTCTTATATGTTAATGATTCCGTGTTTTTAAAGATAGACTTTCTACTTTATTAGCATAAATAACAGTAAGAACTTGGTACGAACTAACTCTTTAGAAGCATATTATCTTCAATAATAACAAAATTCGTCTGTACTATTTAAAAAATAAAATCAATACATCATTCTATTTATGATCCAATATAAAAAATGGTCTCTTTGAAAATATAACGCACAACTAACAAACCAAATTTATAAATTTTTTGAAAGTTTGTCCATATACGTAAATCCTTAGGCAAGAGTAATGTATAGACAGAATATAAAGTGAAGTAAATGTCTTCAATTTATTGTCTTCATGGATGACAATATATAAGGAATTACATTTTAAATAACATATTCAATCGGTTTGTACATCAATAACTTGAGAAGTTTAATCATGAAAACATTATACAGTTTTAAACGATGACCTGATATCAGCCTGCTATGCTTTAATTGTTCTAAATTTATCATATATACATTAATTATATGGGGTTAATTAACCTTACATGCAAAACAAATACTTACGGTTATAAACACTTAATTTAGATTTATGAATGGAAACCTGAGATGTTATTTATTTATCTCTCTTTTTAAAATAACATATTGAAATATTCCACAGTTTAAATCATGGAAGTCTTATTTATGTATAAAATAAACATAGCAAAATTATTCAAATAGCAATAGAAATATAATCTGAGCTTATATATGCAAATACTAGAAACCTTACACACTGAACCAGTGAATTAAAAAAATATACTGTAAAATAAGGAACTATATTATAAGATTCCTGACAGCATTAAATCAGAAGTGTTAAGTAAAGTAAAAATATTTATTAGAGAGAATAGCAAGAGCATTGCACATTCAAAAGGTTGTGTGATATTGAAGAACTATATTACTTTACAATGTACTTTTCAAAGTTTTAAAATTAATAATATTATAAATGGTATAAGAGTTTCAAATGGAAATTAATTTTATTGTATTTAATGTTTCATAATAGTGTTTTAGTTAATTGTATCATAATACAGGGAGATATTAGGGTAATTACTGGGCAGCCACAAGGGCAATATAAATCAGTCCTGAAGCTAGTGAGTAATGCACCACGGTGCTTGAGTAATTAGCTAATTTAATATAAGGAGGAGCAGTACAATATGAGTAAGCATGCTGTCCGATGATGAAATACACGGCGGTACTAAATTGTGAAGAGTTTCTTGCCGTATTTTGTATTAAATATTACAAAACATTGATGTACAGAATGTGATGTTGCAGAAGGTATGTACTTTGCAAAAATATAAGCTTAGAGCTCGTTATACTATGATAACACATTAAGGGCAGTAAAAAAATCCTTATAATACAGCAGGAAAAAAGATGTCTCCCAGAGAAGAACTGCAATTCCCCTCTAACGAGTTTCCATCTTCCATTATAACTTCTGGACCTCACAACTTGGCCTCAATTAGGTGGACTTATATTGGAACCATTGTTATAACTTGTAGTTAATTAGCTTTAAACTGTTTAGCTGAACTGTGATCCTCTTTTATCATTGTTTAAAAAACACAAGGTATTGTTTCCTGTCATAATAAATAATGATAGCCGATCTATTATAAATCTTATTACAATTTAGTTGGACCGTTTATTTTAAATAAAAATTGCACCAAATTATAGTTCATTTTAGCCCATTTACTCGTACCCCGGTTGACGTTTGCATAGAAATCATCGTGTCACAAAATCCTTTTGTACGTCTCGTTTTGCATACACGCCATACACTCTTGCCGTGTTGCTGGTTCTTCTAGATGGCGTTTGTACATCAAGCCCCTCACGCTTGTGGCAAATAAAGTAGTTCACAACTGCTGTGCCGGTCATCTGGTTACTTGTTGTGATTATCTCGTTACAGTACGAGTTTTCATTGGAAATATATTTTTTATGAACATTTGAGCTGTGAACAAACCGAGTACCCATGCTAGAGACAAAGTGCTTTTGATAATTTGAAGATACTGTGAGTTGTGTTTAGACTGTATTTTCCAAGACTACCTGGTGCTGTGTCGGGTGTCATATTGATATATAATTATTATTAGTATTAACATATTTCTGTACTCGGTGAATATTACAACCTACCAAATAACTTTAGTGGCCCTTACTGGGTGTTACAGGATTGTTTTTCTACCTGGTTTTGTGGCGAACTTTGATAATTTAAGGGAACATTCTGTCAGTGGCACAACATCACTAGGTACAGTAGACATCTAATGAATCTAATAAGTTTCGAGCCCTGAAACCTTCAGATTTGTCTGCAGTTGCTACACATCTTCGGTCTGGTGTTTTGTGGCGAACTTTGATAATTTAAGGGAACATTCTGTCAGTGGCACAACATCACTAGGTACAGTAGACATCTAATGAATATAATAAGTTTCGAGCCCTGAAACCTTCAGATTTGTCTGCAGTTGCTACACATCTTCGGTCTGGTGTTTTGTGGCGAAGATAATTTAAGGGAACATTCTGTCAGTGGCACAACATCACTAGGTACAGTAGACATCTAATGAATCTAATAAGTTTCGAGCCCTGAAGCCTTCAGATTTGTCTGCAGTTGCTACACATCTTCGGTCTGGTGTTTTGTGGCGAACTTTGATAATTTAAGGGAACATTCTGTCAGTGGCACAACATCACTAGGTACAGTAGACATCTAATGAATCTAATAAGTTTCGAGCCCTGAAGCCTTCAGATTTGTCTGCAGTTGCTACACATCTTCGGTCTGGTGTTTTGTGGCGAAGATGATTTAAGGGAACATTCTGTCAGTGGCACAACATAACTAGGTACAGTAGACATCTAATGAATCTAATAAGTTTCGAGCCCTGAAGCCTTCAGATTTGTCTGCAGTTGCTACACATCTTCGGTCTGGTGTTTTGTGGCGAACTTTGATAATTTAAGGGAACATTCTTTCAGTGGCACAACATCACTAGGTACAGTAGACATCTAATGAATCTAATAAGTTTCGAGCCCTGAAGCCTTCAGATTTGTCTGCAGTTGCTACACATCTTCGGTCTGGTGTTTTGTGGCGAACTTTGATAATTTAAGGGAACATTCTGTCAGTGGCACAACATCACTAGGTACAGTAGACATCTAATGAATCTAATAAGTTTCGAGCCCTGAAGCCTTCAGATTTGTCTGCAGTTGCTACACATCTTCGGTCTGGTGTTTTGTGGCGAACTTTGATAATTTAAGGGAACATTCTGTCAGTGGCACAACATCACTAGGTACAGTAGACATCTAATGAATCTAATAAGTTTCGAGCCCTGAAGCCTTCAGATTTGTCTGCAGTTGCTACACATCTTCGGTCTGGTGTTTTGTGGCGAACTTTGATAATTTAAGGGAACATTCTGTCAGTGGCACAACATCACTAGGTACAGTAGACATCTAATGAATCTAATAAGTTTCGAGCCCTGAAGCCTTCAGATTTGTCTGCAGTTGCTACACATCTTCGGTCTGGTGTTTTGCTTATGTGTCTCAGCTTCTATTATATCCAATCTAAAATACTTTTACTTGAACTCCAATATCTCTAGTTAACTGTGGATCATATATTAACTTGACAATATCAAAGAAGATTTAGTGGATATTAAATTACACTATTGACAAAGTAGAAAAAGCTACATTTCCAATATTGTTTTGTCCTTGCAGCTGAGTGGATTTAGAATTATAGTCTTGGTTTTTACTAACCAAATTTCATAAACCACCTTAAAACTTTTGAACCGGAGACTTTTTTCGACAGTATGACGTGAAAGGGCTGTGTCTCTTTAATTGCTTTTGGAATGATAAATGGTTCACTTTGAAGGAGCTTTTCATTAACCTCCATTGTAATTTAAACGATAGAGATAAGGAAACTTGTATAATGCACTTCAGGTTTAAGTACTTCAAAAGAAAATACTTAACGTAATGCTCACTTCTGAGTGATTATAATCACTATAGAATGTTTAGATATTTAGAGAGTATTATAGTTACTTACATTGTGTTTTATTCGGATTAAAAATCATGTTGTAACTATTATTGTTACTATTTAAACAAATTATTCATAGTGTTATTATATCTAAATAATTATTAACAATATCCTAGAATCTTATTTAAAATAGTAAGACTAATTGACATTCAGGACATTTTTATAACAGCGTGAGCATAACGTTACTGAATATATATTATTCCTTCTAATAGAGAGTAGTCCATTATATCCGATTTTAATTTGGACCTGCCAGTTTGAATTATGAATTTAATTAATACTAGCCTTGAGGTACATAATTTCAAATTTTTTATCCTGTTTAATATATCACAATTGTAATAATATAACTAAGACAAAGTTTTTCAAATGTGTATTCTGTATCATACAGGAAGCCATAGTTAGTTTATTGTGTGAATTGCACACGGAGAACTATTTAAACTACTTTTACCATAAAAAGTACAAACTGTATATACTCAAATATTTTAATACAAAATTACATACTACCAAATAATACATGTCTTGATAACAATTAAAAGGATCAAAAAATGAAATAAGAACCGCTTCCGGTCCATTTGTTTTGTCCACCTTTAACTTAAACAATAGATTCTATTCAGTCATGATTGTTGCTGTGCACTTCACATTTGCACAAAACGTTAAAAATAATAGATGGCAGTAACAAACAATACTACATATTTTGTAAATAAAGTTACGTAAAAATAAATTATTTTGAAAGTTTGCTTATATTGATACATGTTATTATACTCCTAAAAATTACTGTTTAAAAATTTTTAAGGAAATTTACTGATATTTCCCATCAATATACGATATGTAAACATAAATATATTACTAAATTTACATTATTTGGTAGTTTTTTACATTTTTTCCGTTTACTACGGCCATGAATTGCTTCAAACAAAGTATAATCCTTGTTAATACCACCTGTTTTAATAGTTACATTAGAACTCACTTCAAAAATGTCTTTATACAAATTGGATGTAACATAATTTGCAATAACTTTGTTATAAAATGTATTCCAATCGAATTGAGAAGTGCTGACAGTATTATTTTGTGCTAAAAAGAAAGTTACAGTGAAAAATATATTTATATAGAATAGGCCTAGTATAATTTGTTGCTGGCTGTAACAGAGCTATGTACAGTTTTACCATTTCGTTATATCGTAAATAATATCAAAGTTCATTTATGTTCGTTACTGTAGTTGAACATTTATTGAACCAGCATTATGTAGATTCTCTTTCATGCCTATAAATTCTGTTAAATGTAAAATTAAAATGACACATGCAATACAATTTGTACTTGGCTTTTTCCTAATTTGGCATAGGACGTCTGTTCAAGTAATTAAAACAAAGATATCTACGCTTTGATATACGTAGAATTGATTTAAACTTGCTTGATTTAAAGAAAACGTGGTATACATCAAACATTCTCACTATATGAAAATGTCGGATAACGTTTGTATGAAAACATGACATAGATTACATGACACCCTACGGTTTACACTGTGAGTCCTACGTTCTTATTGACTAAACAAAAAAATCTAACCTAATTGAAACAATTGTGAAACTAACACCAAATGTATAATTTACGATAAATACGTATCAAATCTTTTGTATTATTTTGGGCCATAAGTTTTGACTAGATTGATTGTGATTACAAAAAATTCTTGAAAAAGGTTCAGTTTACATCTTTTGTTTTATATAATAGTTAAAGTTTATAATATTACTCACCATCTGGCTCTTTGTTAGACGGAATCTAACAAAATTAGTTTTAAATGAAATTTTTATATAGTTAGCGTAGCCACTTGAGCGTCCTCAAGTATTCAGAAAACTACATTAGGAAAATGTTACACTTTATCTGTGTAATAGTAAATTTTATCTGTTGACTGAAGGGAAGGGGGGGGAGTAACGGAAGAGCGCATGGTCAGTAATGTTAGATGCTATATACGCACGAGCTTGACCGTGTCAGTCTTACTGTTAGGCACCGTCTGGATATTTAGAAATAACTGTGAAGAATCATATTCTGTTAAGTGATGTTAAACTGACCCAAGCCATAAACATTAGAACTAATATTGTGAATGTTGACTTTAGCTTTAGTTCATCATCCTCTTAATGCCAGATTCCAGGAGTTAGTCAGATTTCAGACACTGCACTAAGAGGGAGGTGAACTGGAGATAAAATAAACAGCTAACATATAATTTAAAAAATTATTCTTTAGGAAAAGCTTCCATCCAAGATAGAATATACTTCGAATATTTTCCATCCTCTTAGTGCCAGATTCCAGGAGTCAAGTCTGCGACAGCGTCAGATTTCAGACTTTGCACTAAGAGGGAGGTGAACTGGAGCTAAAATCAACAGCTAACATAAAATTAAGATAGAATATACTTCGAATATTTTCCTTGTTTTTTTTGTGTATTTGTCAAATAATCATTCAAGTGCCGTATTCTGTGAATAAAACATCTCTTATATTTCATTCCTAAACGAATTTATGTTTGGTTATAAATGTATATATGTTAGTTTAATTTTTCATGAAGTTAAGTGGTAGAGAGGACCTACCTTTATAGTCCTAACTTCGCTTGTAATAGACATTTATCATTTAATTTGATTTTTGATTTCCTAGTATTGAGAATCTGATCAAAATCAGTGTGGTCAGTAGTACTTACGGTTACTTATGTTACCTTATTAAGTGATACCAATTTATATTTAATTAAAAATATAGAAGTTTCTATGTCTTGCAAATCTGTCTGACTAATGTTATGAACCCAACGTTATTGTGCAACATTTGGCCCAGCGTAAGTGAAATATTAACTTAGTCGTCCGAAAAATATTTGCAGAACTATATATAAGCGACATAGTTATTTGATTATATGTCTTGATAATAGCTTATAAAGTTGCAGAATTTCCATGCCTCAACAGGGCAACTCTCAAGGATTGCGTAAATAATTTAAATGAAAAAGGTCAAATTGAATTACAGCTATGACACAAAATAATTTGTTATGGCATAGTTTGTCAAAATCCAATGATTTTGTCTAGCTTTTGTAGCGTATAAATTTTATTAAATAATAACTTTTATAACCTTTAAAGTCCTATTTCTTTCACTCTGTATTTTTGAAGTTATAACGATGATAGACATTCAAAAATTTCGGCCTTAAGAAATTATGTTCATTTTATAGTTTCAAAGCATATTCTTTTACAAAAATCGCTAACACTTTGGTATATTATGTATGACTTATGAAATCGGATTTAATTTCAAATTGAAAAATAAGGACAATGCCGTTTTTAAAACAGTCCAATATATGAAGAAAGAAGCTTTTTTCATGAAACTTTTCAAGTGGAAGTCATTTTTAAATTGATAATTTTTTTAAGGATGAACTGTGAAGGAGATCCTAATAAAGGTTCTAAAACAATGCTTACAAATCATATTTTGTGAGGTAAATCACACGGAGAAGAAATAGATGACAAATATCGACAGCTCGCTCAGCTATAAGGTGTCGTGATGAGGGTTTGACAGCATTTGAAAATATGGGTGGTATTAATTGTGAACCTATCACTTTTAAATTTATAAGTCACAAGACTTTATAATTCGATTTCAAATTCATATATAGTAAATTTAGTTTTATGAAAGTTTTATTCGGACATTTTTTACCATTTTCTAGCACCAAACTAAGTAAAATTTCGGAATGAGAACGAGTTTGAAAATCACATTATTCTGCATTTTAATGCATAAAAACAAGTGCAACAGCTAGAACTCTAACTATACGAATATCAGTTTACTTTATACGTATAAAAAGCAATAAAATTTAAGTTTTACAGTTTTAATTGTTATTAAGGCATTATTTTAAATAATGTTTACGGTGGAAATTTCATTATTGTTCTACATATCATGCTACGTTTTGTTAAATTTTATTTTTATATTATATTTCTGTTTTAAAACTAGAAAAAGACAACACATTTCTTTTATAAATGAACTAAGACATATTTTACCATTGTTTTGTATTTTTTTAATACTGAGCCCATCCTCTGTGATGGAATAGCTTTAAATAGGTTTTAAAGCTTATACAATTTTGAATAAGATGAAAAATTTGGTAATTAACGTGGTTCTGCCGACGTATGTTTGCCTACATTTTAATCTTAACTATTCAGGTTTTTCGATTTTATTATGAATTTTTGACGTTTCTGATAGTTGATCGATGCAAAAGCTGCACCACCATTTCCTTGATTAGCGTAAACGAATGATTATGACACAAGATCTTGTTATATAAAGATATTTAGTAATTTCCTATTATAAATTTCTTGTTTTTATAGTACATAATTTATATAAGGACAATTCATTTTCCCAGTTATATGACAAGTCTCACTATAAATTGATCTACCTTGGTTAACAGAATTCAATCTCTATTCATCATGGCACCACTGATACGGTTAGATATAAAAAAGTATCTACAATACTGTATCCGAAAAAAGGATACGGCATCCTAAACTCAAGAGCACTTTTTCTTGGTTATAGAAAGACAACCTCTATTTATTTTATAGAGATTTATAAATTTTGTTACTCTCATCAAATAAGAGACATATTTGAGTTTAAAATGAGGGTGGTCTGAAAAGTTTCTGACCTAAACCTGAAGATGGCAGCACTCGAAAATTAAAATCTAATTAATTTCGTTCTTCACCCGTTCAAAGTTACTCACAAAAGTTTCTAAAGCGCAGTTCTTATGTAACAGTCGTTTGAGTGAGTTGATGTCCTGCTAAAATCAAGTTTTACCAAGACAACGCGTATCACACTTAAACGGTTGCTATTACAAGAGAAAAGTTGTTTATAACTGTCTAAGACCATACACACAATTCTGAATACAGTTGAAATAATCCCTGCCTAGTTGCTTTTATCGTAATAGTATATTAATGTAACAACGTAATTCCAATATCTGAAAGCTCTTAGAATCACAAGAACCAGGTTGAAGTTCACACATAGAATTTGCGGTAGCCATGCCGTTATGTTATTGAACATTTCGCTAACATTTTATTGGATATTACTCATGCCAATAAAGAAGTGCAGGTGTAAATATAAAGGTGGCGGATAGTGAACAAAATATAGTTTATTCTGTTATGTTAACACGTTACCACGCATTATGTAAGTTAGTAATAATTAATGTACATATTTATACCATTTACTTGAATTATAGTTTGCTTCATTTGCAAATATTAAATTATTGTTTTACTACAACTGTATTTCGCTGTTAGACCACAACAGTTCCAAGCTGTTGTGTCCATTGTAACCGACAACTTGGTATCATGTAAGCCCTAAAAGCTTTGGAACACTGGAGAGACTTTACAAATTAACAAACGACCATAACAATTACATTTTGCTAGAGTTCTGGAAAATTTCTTCTTGCTTATTTTGCAGCTATACTTCCACGTATTACTCGAGGTAATAAAGCATGGTTTCTTAAAATGTGATTTAATGCTAGTATTAGTAAAAAGTGTTTCCTTGCTTAAGATTATACATTGGAGTTTTACGACTTATAGTTTTAGTCTGACATCTGTTAATAAGAGGTAAGCTTCGCTTATCACTCACATAACGTTATTGGGTCTAAAAGTTACGAGTGTAAGAGTCGTTAAAGCCACGGTACATACTGCTCACCCCGTCTGGCCGCCGATATAACATATCAAGGAAAGTTCATAAATTAAGTCTTTATCTCTTTCAATATATCAATTTAATTAATTTATTGTAAAACATCCACTAAAATTTCCATATTAACGTAATAGTAATATTATCTTCACATCATTATATGATCACAGCACATTAAACATTTTCCATTTTTTGAATTGTATTTATTAAATATTTCTTTTTGTACTCTAGTATAACATTCATTGTTAGTGGTGTTACAATACTAAATTTGGAGGAAGTACAAGCTATTACGTAGAGTTCCGTATAAACAGCCATTCTGCACATATAGATGGAAAAAGTCTAAAATATTTTACACGAGTATTAATAAATACAAAATGCAAAATAAATCAGATGTATTCCTTAAGCAAAATATTACGTTTGAAGATTTAGTTCAGTACTTATATGAATCGTACAGATATGTGATGGAAAAGCAAATACACAGAGGAAGTAAACTGATAAAGTGGGGTACAGAAGGAACCAACAGAAAGTAATAAAAACGGGCCCTTTTATTTTTAACCCGTAAATCAAAAGAAGTTTTGTACGAGTAAGACTCCTTGTACCAAGTTTCTAGTCTCTAGGACCTTTCTAGCAAGATTATCGCACACAGTGACAGTAAGATGGACAGACGGACTGACGCTGACGGGCCATTACATCCGACCTTTCTATTGAGAGATATAACGCAGACAGATCCACAGACGAATGGATTTCCCTTTGATCGTTTGACTCTTAAATCAATAGATGTTCGTGCTCTGACAGAAACCTACGTATCAAGTTTCAAGTTTTTATTCTTCTCTATCAAAGGTTATGACACAGACAGGACAAATAGAAGGACAACGACAGGTCTAGTCCCTAAAAGAATATCCGGAAAAAGAATGAAAATTAAAAATTTTAATGATATCCACAGTTAACAACAGGATATTCGTATTCCGGTCCCAACGAACTCGGAATAATATAACAAGGTTGACGGGTATAGAAAGTACAAGAAAGTAAAATCCCGTATAGGACTCCTATTTGGTCGTTATAGTGGTACGGCTACGCGTATTTCCGTCCCACTAAACTCGGAATAATATAACAAGGTTGACGCGTATAGAAAGTACAAGAAAGTAAAATCCCGTATAGGACTCCTATTTGGTCGTTATAGTGGTACGGCTATGCGTATTTCCGTCCCACTGAACTCGGAATAATATAACAAGGTTGACGCGTTATAGAAAGTACAAGAAAGTAAAATCCCGTATAGGACTCCTATTTGGTCGTTATAGTGGTACGGCTATGCGTATTTCCGTCCCACTGAACTCGGAATAATATAACAAGGTTGACGCGTATAGAAAGTACAAGAAAGTAAAATCCCGTATAGGACTCCTATTTGGTCGTTATAGTGGTACGGCTATGCGTATTTCCGTCCCACTGAACTCGGAATAATATAAACAAGGTTGACGGGTATAGAAAGTACAAGAAAGTAAAATCCCGTATAGGACTCCTATTTGGTCGTTATAGTGGTACGGCTAATCGTACTTCCGTCCCACTGAACTCGGAATAATATAACAAGGTTGACGCGTATAGAAAATACAAGAAAGTAAAATCCCGTATAGGACTCCTATTTGGTCGTTATAGTGGTACGGCTACGCGTATTTCCGTCCCACTGAACTCGGAATAATATAACAAGGTTGACGCGTATAGAAAGTACAAGAAAGTAAAATCCCTTATAGGACTCCTATTTGGTCGTTATAGTTTACAGAGTTGACAAAAACCTTTATTTCCAAAATTTACATAAATTTACAGAGTCAGGTGCTTGGAAGCACGTGTGACTTATAGTGGTACGTTTATTTTTTTAAATATACAATCTGCTAACGAAAATGTGAAGTGTCTTGGGGAAATAATTTTAAAAATATTCCATAAATTATACTAGTTAATTAAACGGAATGTTACAATTGAGAACATTAATATGGTTTAGTAATTTTTATACTAATTATATTTATGTTAAAACAAAACTACCATGGTATAGTCTGTATAAGTAATAAACACGAACTACTTACTATTTACACAATTGTTTAAGACATACGTTAACACCTGTATACAACGGTCAGTTGTATGATAATATGCGTTTGTATTTTATTCATTAGTGTATAAAATTTAAAAGTAATATTATAAAAATATTGATGTGGTGCTCTGCACTATTACAATAATACAGGTGTATCATACCTAAAGTACGCCTGATTTAAAAAGCTATCATGGACCATAATTGCTTACATTACCTCGTATAAGCAGGACAGTAAATTTTGGAAAAAATAACTCGATGAAGACATTACCATATCCAATTTAACGTAGCTATGGTTGGAAGGGTTTGTTAAATGTGAATGTTGAGTATTCTCTAGTTGTTCAGCTTCTTCTCAGTGCAGAGTCTGAAATAGGGCTGCTGAACAGATAAAAATGAATCGTGCTCAAAACGAAGAAGCTTAAAATTTTGAACGACGAAGCTTTGCATCATTTTGACATAAGACTCACATACAATACAACATATGTTTTAATATAGGTTAAGGGGTATTCTCATTGTCTCGTCAAATGCTGCACTGTAGGAAGGTGAACTGGTGCCAATATCAACATTCACATTGAATCAACCCTTCCCACAATAGCTATGTTATGCTTTGGAAACTAGGTTGCTCTACCGTGCTTTGAAATAGTATCTAAAGCATTGTAGTGCACTCAGTGCAGCATCTGATGAGAAAAGGAGAATAGCTTTTAACCTAGATTACACTATATTTTCAGCTTCTTCTTCTTCGACATTTATTTGGATCTCTTCAGACAAACATGACTCCAGGTTAGAGTGAAGTCTGCGGACAGTGTTAGATTTAGGTACTGCACTAAGAGAAAGGTGATCTAAAGAAAATTAAACATTTACAAATCAAATTAGTTTTGTAAAAAGAGCTGTTGAGACACCGATCTTACTCAACCTTGATATTTCAAAAGTTGTTATTCTCACATTTTGGTATAAAACTACAACCTAGTCTTAAACAGTTTAAATTTTGTATAAAAACCTGTGATCGTAGTTAAAAAAACATAAATATACTGTAAATAAGCACTATCGTAAAACACACACTATTTTAAGAGTCGTAATAAAAACATGAAATATAGAGAAAATTAAATACAATTTAATACAATATAATTTATTGTATTTGCTAAGGTTTCAATAATGTTACTTTGCTCTGAAGGTAAAACTTTAATTATCGACAGTTTCTATTTACTGCATTTGTGTAAAAAATATTATGGTTATTAGTTCATTAGTATTTTAATAAAAATTAAAAAAGGTATAGACTTTAAAATGATTTAGAAATTACATTTTTTTAAGAACGTCAAGTGGCATAAGCATTATGTTTCCCGAAATACCTTATTAGAGAGTAAAGTACACATAGACACAGTGGCTCCTTACATAAAATAAAGCAACTTGTGATGGTTACCATGTAACTTTATCACTACGTAGAAAAACAAAGTTTGCAAGAAATCATATCTTTTCAATTGAAAATGACGATCTGAAGGAATAATAGAAGTGCGTGATATAAACATAGTTACGTCAGTCAAACATCCTTACTTACGTATGAGAAGTTTGATGACATTTTTGTAGAGTAAAAACCCACCCTGTGTCTTTTATACGCCGAAATATAAAATAAGCAGGTAGCTAATAGAGACATGGAGCTACCACAGGCAGGTAGTTTCTGAAGATCAATAAGATATATAAGAGAACTCAAAGACTGGTAATCTACAGGTTGGTAATAATCGAATAATAGAAGATTCTAAAACGGAGTATTTTCAACAAGCCAAACACTCCTAAGAAACTCCCATAAAGATTTCTCGTAGAAAAACTCTTTTGACTTTGGTCTTGACAAGGAACTAGCCTCAGAGAGAAGGTTTGGATTAAAACTTGAAGTGGGTTGGATTTGTTAGATGGGGGAGGGGGATTTACTAAAAGTCGAAAGCTAGCCAAACTTTCTAGAATCCAGAAGTTTTAAAGTCCAGAAGAGTTTTAAAGGCTATACATTCTAATAAGCAAGGAATCCTGAGTACCTAACCCTTATCGAGGCTGGAGGATAGCATCATTTGGGAGCTGGGGGGAAAACAGAAATCTTTTAAGAATGAGTATTTTAGAGAAATCTGGTGTTATTTGAGTTAGTTTCCGTAGCGTTTGTGTACCTTTATACACTGCTAGCTCATAAATACCGAGATGAAAATATGCATGCATTATTGTTGTGAACCTTGAATCAAACATTTTTTTGTGTACAGTTTTCTATTGTAGGTTGGATTTTTTTATCATGATCAACAAGAAAAAGTTAAAAGTTATTAATTTCAGTTTTATTCATTGAATATTAATATCTTATTAATAATGAAATGAAATTCACTCAACTAGATAATAGCTCTAGTACCTTATACAAAGTCATTAATTAATTGAATAAAGCTAATGATGTTGAAAATGAATCCCCGCTAACAAATTACAGTAAAAAGTTAATGAAAGGAAAACGAATTCTATTGGTCAGATATTGACAGCTAATTACGTAAAATTTCATTTTCGTAGTCCATTGTTCTTATCTCAGGCTTTCTTTTTCTATTCAAGTTTGAATATGTAAAATAAGTTTGAATATGTGTGTGCGTGTGAGTAAAGTGTTAACTTTTATTTCAATATTATTTATTTCATAAATAATACGCAATATTAAGCAATTCATTTGCTTAAATAATACGAATAGTTTGGGATTATTAAAATGTTTTCTAATGCTAATAAATTTTTCGCCATCGTATTGCCTTCATCCATAAAACATTTACTTATATCCTGCCATTAAAAAAGGTGTTATAATACATAAAATATGGTAGATTTAAAACTTAATATCACTGAAACAATTAGTGTCTATTTATAAAGTTATGTATTTAAAAAAAATCTAATTTTTTATTCCTTTCTGATAGATTTTTAGATGTAATAAATTGCTTGCCAACTCATACATACGTGATACCAGTGATTTACAGTATTTGAAGAGGCGAAAAATCCAAGACTGAGTATACCTACCAGAATTTGTATAAAACTGTGTCTGAAAAACGTTGATTTAGTTTGATCAATAAATCAATTCCCTTCAAGTTATAGTATTCTAATTTACGTTGCAGGATGATATTCTCTATAAAATGTTGAACATATACAATCACAAATGTAAGTATACTTTCCGCAGAATTTAAATAGTCCTTTTTATAATAATCGTAAATCTAAAGGTAAGACATTACAATTAAGCATTTACACAAATTTAAACATCAATGGTAATCAACTCAAAAATTTATTGATGGTAACTCAAAATGTGTCCATCATAAATTACCTTTTCGACTGTTTTCTCTGATTTTACTTGATCCAATGTTACTAAAATCGATTGTGAACTATTCTGTATAAATGTATCTGGCACAATCAGTACCACTTTACAATAAAAATTAATAATATTTTAATTTAGTTGGCGATAATAAAAAACGAGTAAATTACATATTGTTAGAAAAGTTAGGTAACATATTTACGGATATTCCCTAAGACTTTTAAATTTACAGTTTTAAGGATGTGCAATTCTAGCAAAAGTGATAAGTAATAAATAATTGAACGGACGATATGAACAAGGAACTTTCAAATAATAGACGATACAAGAAATAACACCGACTTAATATGCCATCTTAGATCAATTTAGAGCGTGAAATATTCTCAGTATCAGGGAAAAATTTTGTACTAGGTAAACCCAATTTTGTACACATTTAATTTATTTTCATGGTGACTTCATGTACTAATTCAAGTTTATTGTAATATAAAGAGTGTTCACAAGTTATCACAAATATATGTGGCTGGTGGTGCTCACGATACCAAACAAATGCTAACTGTATGAATATCTTTTTAGTTTTCTGAATATAGTTAAGTAATTCAGATCATGCGAAAAAAATGTTAATCTAGTATACACAGTTGTAATTTATATTCCATCCTTAAATAAAAACTTCGTGATATTTCAAATAATTATAATTAATTTAGATGTTTTATAATCTAATAGGTACTTATTATTCATACATAATAACCTATACGTAACAGTTCTATTAACTTGAAAAATTATTTTCCTTAATCTCCTTAATGATCGAGGTTCACCAACCCATCAATCTACCTCCCAACACAGAGGGAGGAAGGTGCGAAACGAGAGTTGGCCGCGAAAGATGAAATATAAACTCCTAGCATAATAAAGTTGAAGAGGGAGGGACCAGCCCAATACCAATTCCAATACCAGATTCCATACTAACACTGAAAGACTAAGGAGACCTAAAATTTCATTTATTATACTAGGAAAATTTTTGGACCACAGTGATGGACATTTGGCTGACATGGTGACCCGAAGAGATCGAGATAGATATGTAGCTGACATGGTGGCCATAGACATGTGGGAGAGAAATAATATGTGGTAAACACAACGGACCACAGTGATGGAAATGTGTCTGACATCGCGGCCCGAAGAAATTGAGTTTGATATGTAGCCTGACATGGTGGCCACAGTGGTGGGAGATAAATACTCGTATTTGGTAGACACAACAGATCACAGTGATGAACATGTGACTGACATGGCGATACGCAGAGATCCAGATAGATATGCGGCTGACATGGTGAGAGAGAAATATGTGGGAGACATAACGGACTACAGTGGTGGGCATGTGATTGACATGGCGGCCCGCAGAGATTGGGGATGGATACGTGACTTACATGACACCAATTTACAGTATAACAAGTAACCTCATTTATACAGGAAGTGAGAGTAATTTATCTCAGTCACATACTAGAATTCTTGCTTACTGCGTTAAAATACTTAATATTTCATTACTAGCGATACAACACATCATTATGATATAACATTTTTTTAGCTGCTTTGATAAATAAACTAATAATGTTTTCACTATTCCTCATAAACTTGGCTTTACTATTTGTAAATGCGTTCGGCATATTCAATTTCTGTAAAAAGCCTAAATGCTCTTTTTTAAGGATGTATTGAATGTTAGTAATTGACGATAGTTATAATCACATATTCTCATCATGATTTGAGTTTTTATGCCACTATGATATTTTGGATGCAAAGCACGAGAAAGAAAGGTGTGTGAACTCATACAACTCTTAGTGGTTCATTATTCACACCAGGTCACAGCTGTTCATGTTTTTATCTGATGACAATAACAAATAGCTTTGCACTCTCATCACCCACCCACATAGTGGTTTACCCCGCATCAACGGTTGTTTGCACTGTGGAAACACAGAAAATAAACAATACGTATGTAACAAATGTAGACTAGGAGATACATTATACAAGTGTAAAAAATGTAGGGGTATATTTCGAAATTTAGGCTGGTGAAAATATTAAAAAAATGTCTTATAATATTATGATCTATTTCGCTTTTTTTTAACATCAGTCTGCCTGTATTTTTACATAACTCAGAACCGGTTTAAGTTAATCGTTTGTAATATTTTATGTTATTATGTGTCTTATTAAAATGTTATTTCCGTCCGATGAAGAAAGGCTGTTTTAAAATGGATTATTATAAAATTAACGCAAGTCTCAGATTGGTGTTTCAGTAAACAATTGCATTATTATAGTGACGTACTGTCCCAGCAGATATGAATAGCTGAATTTTAAATCTGTGAACTCATCCAAAACAACAGCGTGACTGTTGAATATACAAGGTTTACGTATGTCTGAGATTATTGCCAGCAATATCTCCTGCCCCAGTTCTTACTGCTGTGTTGTAATATTTTCTTCTTGTGGAAATAAAACACGTTGTGTTTAGATATGGAAACAATAAAATGTCTAAAAATGTCATGTGATGTATTTAATTGCGAATGTAACATATATCTAAATGTAACGAATGTAACTATATAAATTATTTTCACATTCGTTTCAATACGTTTTCCTATGACAAATTCAAATCATAGCAAGAGTATATTGCGGATTATTATAAAGTCCGCACAACTTTATAATAATAAAGTTATTATAAAGTTAGCATATTGGTAATCACACAGGCTGAAGTTTATTATGAATACTGGGAATTAAACCCTCCAGAAGCCAGTTTTTAACGTGGGAAGCTCCCTTGGTTCATTCCAGAGATCGGACCGTTCCAAAGTGTAGAAGTAGGAATCTGCTTGGTACATGAGGTTACTTCCAAATGAGTGTAATTCCGGGAATATGGAGACTTGTAGTAATATTCAAATTACCAACAAATTCCGCAGTCAAGAGATTAAAACCCAAGAGGAAAGAAAAAGCTATGGGGCATATTCCCTAGTTCTATAAGAGGCCTCCTTCTGCACATCCGTGACGTGCAAGACGATTAAGTTCCGGTTGATGCTCTTGAACATTCTATATTTAATGAAAAATAGATAAGGGAATATTTTAAGGTTTTGTTGATATTGTCTTTGGCAGATATAAAAGCTTTATTTAATTTAAAAGATAAATCAAATAAATAGAAATATTAAGAACATATCTTTGTATTCAGTGATCAGCGAACGTTTGGTTTTCAAAAACCAAACCAAGTAAACGTGGGGTTATATGTCTAAGTTGGATTCTTTCCAGAAATATAAGGAGCAGCTTTAATCTCAGGATTGACGGGTATTTTATCTCAAGCCTCTCCACATTGAAATATTTAAAATTATTACAGTTTTACTTAGTACATATTAAAGAGCGAAAGTTTCATTTAAAGGACATAAAAAAACTATTTCGGACTCTACTGGCAATTGCCTTTACATATAAGCAAGTCATCATGAGTGAAACTAAATATTTGTAAAATTTTGTACATTGAATTCTATTTATAGTATATATATATATAATATGCTACTATAATTTATTGAATAATAGGAAATAATCTATTTAGTAACAAAATATAACAGAATTCAATTTAATTATTAGATGAAATAAAATTTACAATAAATTTAAATTTGGTATACGCAACATGTTTTGTTTACAGTACAATTAAAACTGAAAATTCACTTATTCCAATGACAAAATAATTATGCATCCCTTTAATTTTTTCCGTCATCGTTTAATAAAAGGGAATAGATTAATCTTACGTCAAGAATGCCGCCTACGAGAGAGAGTGGACGAGTTCTCAAAGCGAAAAACGAGTAAACGTGATTTCCGCCGTAGCGACACGAGAGAGAGTGACGATGCAAGCTGTCTCATTGGAATGGAATTTTGATTTCTGTGGTGTTATGTTATGTCAAGTAAAGTTCATTTGAATATATTTTGATTACATTTCTCTACATTACGTTCCTGCTATATAAAATGATTAACTTAACTTTGAAATACACTCTTCTCATAATAATTCTTTAGTAGTGTTATACGAGCTCGAAATTGTAAAGTGTGAAACTTTATGTGCGTAGAACGTTTTATTTACTATATTACAAATTGATTTTATTTTGGAAGTGTTGCAGGTTTTGTTTGTTAAGTAATTTTTAAAACTACATAATAATGCACTATATATTATAAAGGAATTTTAATATTTTCCTAGTAAAAATTAACTTGGGTAGATTAATATGAAAGTTTAATTGGTATTTGAATTGATTCTGTTGACATGATGTTAATAGTTTTATAAAAAAAATTATAATAGTGTAGAAGTTTGGCATAATATTAGTAGCTTAACTTGTTTCACTGAGGTTCAATGCAAGGAATTCAAGTCAATTGTTCATTTTCATTATTAGTAGATAGGATAACAGAAAATCATACAGCAACATTTTTAACATCCCCGGAAAAAAGGGAAATTGTGTTAGTCTACGGAGAAATAGGCTTCGATGACGGTCAGCAAATGTTTGTAGTAGTTAGTATACTTATAAATCAAGTTCCTCTGATTCAGGTTCGAGCAATAGTCGAGTAAATGATTGTTGCAGGAACTCCAATCCCGCTGGCCATTACACATCAGACTAAGTTAACTGTCGTTGATTTAATTCTACCCTCATAACAGCGTTTCATTAAACTAGAACGCAACTTATCCTTTGACGTTACTTGATCTGATTATCTTTCGGTAACCGTTGTAACCGCTACACTGCCCCATTGGCAATATTATACTACTTTAATATTTAAGTTGGAGGAAATAATATAGCGTACAAGTTTACCAATTAACGACTTGTTTAATTTTTATAGCAAAATAGCTTTTTATGAACTAATAGAAAAAACTTTAAAAAGCGTGTAATTTTTTCTTTTATGTTGGAAAAAGGTTTAAAAAATAATATAGTAAGAGTAAGGAATTGTACTGAAATTGTAAAACGGTTCTTAAGCTTCTTGTGAATTGAATAGTAGAACAAAGTAGACAGTGCCAATTATGGCTGAGAAGAAACCATTCACAAGTCAAGGGAAGTGGAACAGTAAGAAATGGACCGGAAACGTTTCTAGACTCGACGCAAATTGAAAGACAATGTTTGTCGATAACAGAAACTGTATTCGACTTCCACTCTGACGTCTCCTTCTTACACTAGCTCGGGAGAATCAAGCTTTGTCTTAGACGTATACCTTATTGGAATTTTTTCTCGTAGCAGACCGCGGTATAAGTTCAACATATTTAGTTGTAATGAAAACAATTATTTTGTTTAACTTTTCTTAATGTTAAGTTTATCATTATGTCATGACACATATATAACTTTTCACATGTAATAAATAATATGTATGATAAGATGTAGTAGCCAGGGTTATGCGACGTCTTACGGGTATTGAAATATTTTAGTGTGCCTAATAATGAATGATCTACCGCGTCAGCGTTCTGTCAGTAATTATCTAATCTTAGAATTAACCGCGTTAGTGTGCTTTAAGTAGTGATAAATTCAGAAATAAAAATACTTAAAAATAACATTTCCGAGTTCTATTAAAAATTACCCTATCTTTAAAAAAGTACTACTGTCGTAAAGAGAGCAAAACTTTTATACAATTAAAACTCGAAAAAGACTCTATGTGATGTAATAAAAGAGTTGTAATGTTTGGGAGATTTATCAGAAATCTCTGAACCTCTGAATATTCAGGCTGCTCATGCTGTTTCGTCTAATTGACATTGCACCGGATGATGCTGATAGGTAATCGGCTCATGTATGTACTGGCTTCATGACAATCAGACTACATAAATCCTCCCATGATTGACGCCTCGTGAACTTAGACATACAATATTGACCACATCAATGAAGCTAATTGGTAGGTTTCACTGTCTACAATTTTTTGTTTAAACAGTAAGTTATTAGAAACATATTTTGATAAATCAATCTTATTCATACTTATAATAATTATTAGATAGCGAAAGAACCGCTACATGTATTATTTTGCTTACGTGCGAGGAATTGCCAAAACGTACAATGTTTATGATCTACAGGTGTTACAGTTATTCCTATATTATTTTTCGGTAATGTATTTATATTACCACAAATGAATGAGTTATTTACCTTTCCAATTAATTTTGAAAATGCTTGAATTAATTGAATTTAAACATTGCCAAAGTATGGTATTAACAGTTTTCTTCTAATTCATTTTCCAAAATATATAATTTTCCCTGTATTGATCTTGAATTTTGTAAATGTCTCTATAATACTACAAAAGTAATACGTTTTATTGGTCTCATTCTTCATACAGACTGGATAATTATTTTGTTTAGTCTAAATTTCCCGTATATGTTTAAAAAATATAATTTAAAAATTAATATTAATAATAATAATAATAAATATATACAAATGTTATAAATATATAAAGAAAGAAAATAATATATTCAATGAGGAACTGCATTAAGTACTTTGGACATGTAGATTATGTAACAAACTTTTAAAAGTGGTTATTGATCCAAGACTTAATTAATCATAATGAAGAAATTGACGAAGTTATAGATTTTAGTGTATTTCAATTGTTTTTACTAAATCTATAAAAAAATAACTTATATTTTCTTCTCGTTGTCTGTGATACATGTAACACAAAATGACTTTTCTGGCTAAATAATATTTCGAAAAAACCATAAAACTATTTTCAGCATCGAATAGATTAGTTTGAAAAACTAGGCATTCTTTATGGACATTGCCCGTTGTAGTAGTAGAGCTTGTAACGTTGTGACATCAGATAGATCATTAGCCCACGACGCTAGCGACCCTTAACCTTAACGCCTACTCTAGAAACCACTGAAGTGACCAAGTAGTCTGAAGAAGGCTCGTGAGTGCGTTGAAGATCTGAGAGCGTTTTCGTACAAAATTTATGGCTTCCAGCAACGGAAGCCATCTTTGATTAAGTCGTCTGTGTCTCCATTAGTGGCAAACACATGATTAAAGTCCAATTACTAACTGATAAGACTAACGTGAGTCCCTTGAGAATCTAAATATTTCCAAACAAGAAATTTTGTAGAAATATTATTTTTAGTATTAATAACATATCGTGTATAATTGTCTAATATATAAAACTGTTTATAAAAGCAACCAACACTTAGTATTGATTAAAATACTACAATATGTTTTATTAATATTTTACTTTCTAACACTATCTCCTTATTTGATATTGTGTTAATCCTTTTCTAAGTTTAATAATATAGTGTGCTAGTGTTATTTTAGTAAAGCAATTAATTTATATTTAATTAAAAAAACATTATTGGATCTGAATGTACCTATAAAGATTTCATTTGTATCTCTTATATACAATTATAGAGTACTTTTTATAAGTTTCAAACGGTTTAATTTCAACGGACTTGCTGATGTTTCAAAGAAATAAAGAACAATAAGTTCCCTATACAGATGAAACTAAGAATCATATTCATGTACAGTCAAAGTTTGGGATAAAAATATAAGGTAATAAAGTTTAATATTAGAATGCCTGAAGAAGACAGTATAAGTTATGTCGGTAATGGAAAAGGGTGCGAACAATGACACGTCAACAGTATAGGAAATGACAGCGTGTGGGCGTTTACCGTACTGCCTAGGGGGAGAACACGCAGAGTGGTTTCTATCTCCCGCTGTTCTGAAGTGTTATTCCTCCAAAAAGAAATATATAATTGTACTTTTTTAAGAATTTTGAACCAATCCAATTCGAACACAAAATCAAGTACAGAATTCAATACAAATAGTGAGTGATTATACTCATAATTTGTATATAATTAAATACGTTTTAAAACAAATTTAATCAAGAAATGTAGAATGGAATTAATTTGTGATAAAATATCCATTAAATTCTTTATACTAATAGTAAAAGATAATGGATTACACCGTAATAGGCTAGGTATCTTTCATCCACTTAGGAATACAAAAAAACTATTGCTACAGCGTTTAAATAAACAAGATTCAAAGCAAACACGTTGCTGCCATTATTAATAAGCCCATTAGTTCATCACAGCTAACATGTCTCGGGGGCGTTGCTGGAATCCCCGCGGCTGTAATTTAAATCTCTGTCTCGCTTAGTCTCTCAACCTTACAGCTCCTTTGTATCATACTGGTTTATTTACAATATGAAAATTTATGAAATTTCAATGGATAGCAATGGTTCAATATACATCCTGGTTTAATGGTTTAAGTTAGTAAGTGTTTTTTCAAATGTGGATCTAAAATAAAATTAGACATATCCTGTGGTGTTAAGAATGTATTGGGTTCATCACAAGCGTTTCAACACTTTATTCTGTTGAGTACCTTAGGACGTAAATTGTATATCACATTTTCGGAAAAAATTATTCATAATCATTGATATGTTTTCATGCATCATTGTTAATTATTATTTTACAACAAATTATAGTATTATTTAGTTTACTAGACATACGTTCATGTGAAAAATAATCGTAATTTTGCTGAATGTTAAGATGTTATATTTGTGTCAATGCTATTTACTCAGCCCAAAACCTAAAGGAATTTCAATGATGTTGGCAACCCTCAAAAGATCCCTGCTGCCCCAATATTAGAACTATGCGCCAATTTGATTTTAGAAATTTCTGTAAAGCATAGGACGTAGCTACTTCCTGGTTCTGTGCTCATCCATGTTCTTGGTGTACACCTGTTATATTTATTTTTTTGGTTAATACTATTAGTTAATTGTCATAATACTGATATAAGTACTAGTGTATAAGGTTTACTACATTTCCTACTCAGTTATTTAAAAGCTGTATTAGACCCAACTTGTTGTAATAAAATGATCACTTATTGTTCATATAAATTTGCTTTTAGGACTAAAGTTGGTTAGATATAGTGCTTACATATACATCTATATTCATATTAAATTTTTTATATGTTAAGCCTAAACGTGTTTACATTTTCAATGCATGAAAAATAAAAGGACTGAAAATCAATCCCGTAGAATACAACACCAAATGTCGAATTGCTCTTTTAATTGAACGGACCTGTCAATAAGTTTCGTTTCATTGAACTCTGACATAATGAAAGGAGGGAAAAAACTCTGTAAAACAAATGTGTATGTAAAACTTTGCAATGTTTAATGAATGTAGAACATTAATTTTTTTTAACTGGTATCCCTTAGGTTGCATGCAAAAGTTTATATTACGTTGATTCTACTAAGTTCAGTTACATGAACCATCATCGAATCAGATGTTGTGTACATTCAAAGAAAGCATTATATAAAATTTGAAGTCAATAGATTAGTTTGTTCTCGATATATTCTGTGGAAAGTCAGAAGTGAAATTTATTTGCCTCCTGAGTAATTTGTTTCGATAACGCTCAGAAAAATAACAATATTTAGATTTTGTTTTAAAACATTTCTTCTTATAAGTGATATAGAATGATCTTTAACATTGTATTTCATATTTTTATCATTTGATAGAAGATATGAAACGAAAAAAAGATCCACGCCCCCAATCCAATATATATATATATATATATATATGATGACATTTCATTACTTACACCACGTATCCGGCGTACAGTGGTCGTAAAGTGTAAAAGGCTAAGACGCTGTTGTTCTCTTAGATTTCATAAAAGGAGACCGAGGGTCGTGGAAAAACAATTTACTAAATGTAAAAAGTGCAGCTGAGACACCTATTGTTCTGGACCTCTAAATATCTTAAGTTTCTGATGAAATGGAAACTAAAAATGCCTAAATGCTTAACTTAAAATTGAAACTTAAAAATTATTGAATAAACGAATTTTTAAAATAATATAAAACATTTTATTTAATTAGACCAGATTTACTGATTTGGCAATATGGCTAAATTCTTATAATAACATCTAATGTTTGTTTTGAAACCTATCTAAATGAATTTGAATACAGTATAATGTAAAATAATAATAACCTAAATAAGAAATGCACTAAAAAGTGTCATTATACACACAATGCCTGATTTTGTTATAAAAATATTAAAACCAGTGTATTGCTTCTTATGTATAAAAAAGGAAAAAAGAATAATAAAACCTTAAACTTTATTTTAAGTACTAGCAGTTACCCGCGACTTCGCATACAATATTGTAGCGTTTGCACCTGTATGAGCACTTCCGGTTTGAGCAATTAATGCATCTGATGGCAATGTTGTGTTTGCCTTCTTCCCACTGTCAAGAAAATGTGTTAGAAAGTGAGTATTTATGGTATTTGTAATTTACTTTGGTTTTAATATTCATTCCTCCATGGCTGAGTTTGCCTCTTGCCCGACCAAGAAAATATATATACATGCACAGCTCTTGCAAGCCTAATTTTCTCAAAAAAAAAAAAAAACAACAAGTTTAGGTTCAATAACAGTCTTTACATGTAAAGTAATAATGTTAGACTACATGTTAACTTATATCTGTATTCCTAGCATTTACCCGCTCTTGTGCACGCAATTTTAGTTGGTGTTGCACGCTTATGAGCATTGCTGGTTCAAGTGAATGACATTTCCGACGCCATTTAATTAAATTACTCCAATTAAATTACTATATTCTTAGTAGGTTTCGTTTCATAGTTGATTTTGCCTTGTTTTGAGATCAAGATAATATATGTCACAGCTCAGAGAAGCCTACTTCTGTCCAAAGTGAACTAAAATAGGTTTTTATATATGCTTTTAAAATTATAGTCTAATACTTAGTATTTGATAAACGTGTATGGTAAAAAGTACACTAACAATGACACGACGCTGTTGCTCCTTCATATGCTGAAAAATATTGTTAATATTTTATAAAATTTAGAGCTAGAATTGTTACATTAGTTCGAATGTCAGTCCAGGAATTTTGTTTAAGTCTTGCTTAAAATACCTTATGATAAAAAATAATGAATGTTATGAATGTTCATACCTAAAAAAGATATAGAATATAAACATTCGAATTATAGTTTTTTAATATTTGTAGAAAAACAATGGAAATATCCAAAATAATATTATTCTTTTACTCATCCATCATCAATGACATACTGTAAAGAAATAAACTATAAAATTCATCCCAAGTATTTTTAAATATTGCATTTAAATCCATAAACATTGAAGGGAATTGCACGCTTAACAGCTTTAATTTACACATCCACTAAAATATCGTACTTCTCAGCTACATTGACTAAGGCGGGCCACATTCTTAGCTTGTGTGAATGCTAAGAATGAAAATTCATTACATTTTCTCTTTATCTTGTTAAGTGTACGATTTTAGAATGAAAACATTAAAATGTCTCAAATTTGATATCGTGCAAGACGAAAATTTGAAAAACCCCAGAAGTCCGTAATAATCAACAGAACAACATGAATTAACCTTAAATTTATGGATGTTGAAACTATATTTGTAATTGCTATATATTTTAATATGTACACTCAAATTATTGATAATTTTAATGATACGAGGAGTTGCTTAATGGAAATATTTTTGGTTCTGTAATTAATTCAATGGGAATTGAGGGTTTAAAATGAACTTATCACAAATGTAGAATATTATAGGAATGAATTTTCATTTGTTTTACGTAAATTAAACATCAAAGGATATGGAAGTCGAAAGCAGACATCGACCTTGTGTTAGTTTATAAAGCAGGGAGAGTTTAACCTCTCTTTAATTTTTAATTATAACGCGCGAACAATTTTCAGATGCAATGCATTGGCCCAATTCTATGTTTGTAGTTATTGCTTGATACAAAAATATTATTGGAGACCTTTTTTTAGCAAGGGCTCTAAGTATGATACAAATCTAAGGGATCTTTAAGCATACAAATTTATTATTGCTAGCATTATGGAAATAAAATATTTAATTCTTGGAATTGAAATGGATATTATGATAATTTCTGAAAGAGATTGTTAATTCATATTTTATCTATAAAAATGCTAATAAATGGATTATGCCAAGTAATGGTAATTCACTTTTTAAAAAGTTTAGTTTGTTATTTAGTCAAAAAATAAATGCTTAACACTGATCGATTTTAATTTTTATGTACAAATGTTGAAATTTCCTTCCCTCAAGATATGCAATCTTTCAGCAATTAACCAGAATATCAGATATGAAACATACTGCTGGATATTATTGAAACATCCTATAAGTTTTAGTGTTATTATATCAGTAATAAAGTTAAATTTATTAACACACGGTATTAATACATCACTACGAGTTATCCATAAATAATATGTGCTAATAAAACTATGACTAATGTCAATATTAAATTTAAAAGACCACCATAATATCCGGAGATCTTGTGTTTAGTTTACATGTGTCAAATCAGTTTAATATCTATTTGATAAGTAGTAGTAGTATCTAGCGAGTAATGTTATTATATGATGCGGGTAATAGACCTGTAGCAATGTTAACAATACCAGTTGTAGGGTTTTGGATTCTTATCCGTAATAGTTTTCTTTCCCAAAGAGTATGGAACTGTTTCCTGACTTTTAATATATATATATATATATATATATATAAACAACAGAATATACCACCATAACATATTATGTTCGATATTTCGAGGTTCTTTTCATGTTATGTGCAATTAGTATTTAAAATAACGTGAAAAGTTTTTGCTCATCAGCATTTCTTGGAGAGCCGAAGCCGAAGGCCGAGTGGTCTAGTACATCGAATTTAGGAACTAAGTTAGAAATAGTGTATGTCTAAATACTGTATCTAGAAAACACGTTTCTATAAGTACCTTGATATTGTACTGTATTGAATCTCTGCTTATTCTGTTTAATAAGAACCTCATGAAGACGAGCAGTATATATTTTAAATAAGATCGGCCCTCTCCTTTGAAAATCAAACACGTGAGATTGAATGGACATTTTTTTGTCTGAGGGTTGGCTAAGGGTTGGGAAAAGTAAAATTTTCTCTCTAAGGTCTTGTATTGAGTCTATTCTGTCAGCACGGTATTTTAAGAACAAACAATATATAAATTGTGTAAATGTGCAAAAAAGCTTTACTATATAGACAAAATCAATTTAGATGATGTTATACGTCACTCCATGGGACTTGGATGATCGTTTAGCAAAAATTATTCACATTGATGTTGTGGGTAACCCTTATGGAAATGAGTAGATCGCAAATAATAAATGTCTAAGAAACTGAGTGCAATCAAATGACATTTTGTAATGTTAAATAAAAAGTGTATATAACCTTACTACCCGCTACAAATCTTTTAGAAAGATTTAATTTGCAGGCTTTTTAAATTAAAGATGGACCTTTGTTTTTACATAACCAAGAATTTGGTCAATGAAGTTACAGATCTAACAATGTGGACTGGCTGGTCCATAACAAAAGACTAGCATTCAGTATGCTGGTATATGTTCTGTTGTATTCCGTTGGTTTTAAATAATTACTTGAAACGTGAATGATAACATCTATCTCTGAGGTTGTATGCAAAACCCTACAGTTCACTTGATAGTTATAAAAAAAATTTTTATATGTTATCACGTTAACATTATATTGATTTTGTTGTTTTTATTCTGCAGTTGTCTAGTTATCAACATGGGTGTTATAGGACAAAATTTAAATTGTTAGGTGGGCATCACCTAAATCCTGTTCAGTGACTTAAACCCATCATCATATTAGATGTTGCGTACATTAAAAAGAAAAGCTACATATACAATTTGAAGTCAATAGATTTGTTGTTCTCGGTATATTCTATGGAAAGTAAGAAAAAAAATACAATTTTTTAAAGCCCCACGAATGATTGCTTTTTGCTAACGATCAGCAAAGTAACAAATATTTACACCATTTTTTAAGGCATTTTCTTCTTTCTAAAAATTGACTACATGATTACATTTAATGACTAAATCTTAACTAATTACATATATAATTTTTATTATTTGACAGAGAGATGACACAAAAGACGATCCACGCTCCCAATCCAATATGTTAGATCACATTTTATTACTTACCACCCTCCGGATGAGGACGTAAATGTTGAAAGGACAAGACGCTGTTGCTCTCCTAGATTTAATAAAAGGGGCCCGAGGGTCTTTGGCAATACAATTTACTGAGTGTACAAAAGCGCAGCTGAGACACCTATAATTCAGAAACTCTAAATATCTTAAGTCGCTGATGAAATCGAAAACTTCAAATACATTATTACAAAAAACCGAAGAAAATTTATATCTGTTTGGAAAACCAAAATGTTGCAAATATCGAGTAATATAATCCACAATAATTAATAGCATTATTTATGACCTGTGATATTTTTTTATATATTTTTTTTAATTTTTATTTTTTTAAGGGAGTGGCCGATCTCTCTTTTAAACCTTATTCTGTCCGCCCCCATGGACCACTGGCCTGTGCGAGGATCTTATCAAACAGAATAAAGGGGAGAGTCGATACAGTACGAGGTTGGTGGCACTGATTAAAAACGGTGCAGCGGTCACAGACAGGATAAGAACCTGTTGCTATCTCTAACTCAGACCCAAAGACCAACGACACCGTTTGGCCATCGGCACTCCCAATTAATTATAATTATAAAGTTATAATTAGCTGATTCTTTTAGCAAAGCTTATCACTCAAGGGGATGGAAAAAATGTTTATTTTTGTCTGTTGTTCCGCACGATACCTAGCAAAACCAATAGGCTTAAAAATTTAGGCGAATTTTTATCTCTTCATAGGAAACAAACATTAATTTCAATTATGGTGCATAGGAAAATGCGATTTGGATGGAGCGTCAGTGAATATTTTCCTCATTTCTTAATGGGTAACTAGGGTGGCCACAAGAAAATGAAAGCATACCTAGATAAAAAAAAGGAAATTACAATCATTTTATATTTTAAGTTCTGAATTTTATTTATGAATAAAAAATACGAGAGTGAAATATTAATTTAAAACGTTGGTGACAAGACTTGATTTAGCGCTCTCCAAATATCACCAGAAACTTTTAATTATTGTAAGCCTAATGTAGTATACCGAGTTATATATACCTGTAAAACTTAGAATTCCGCATGTAAACCAAAAAATATATACAATATGAGTAAGTGTCAACGTGGGTTTAATGACAGTGCATGTGCAAATGTGAATTTTGGGTGGGCGTAAAATTTGTATAACTTTTTTGTATGATAGTACTTATGAGCTTTATATTAAACCAGTGTTAAATCAGTTTTAAATTAAATTGCAAGTGACTGCGGCGAAAAGCCTATTACGCGGACAGGTGGTGTGGTGTACTCCTGTAATACCTAGGTATTTATTCTTGTAATACACGGGTGTAATACCCTTGTATGTTGTATACTGTTAATTACCTGGTAAAAGTCTCTATTAAACAGGTAGTATTGCAACAGACTGCTCACTACTTAACTATCAACTACGTTTTCCAGTAATTTGTTTTAAGATTTACTTACATAAAAATGAGGTGAAGAATAAATTGCTTGCAGGATTTGTCTTTTTTTCGTACAAGTATTGGACAGTATGGGGTTGATCTTTAATCTGAAAATTAAACATCAGTATACAGTTTTATTTATATGAAATAAAATTTATTGAGGTTTTCAGGACAAATTTTAAACAAGGAAAAGAAGCAACGAAATGTTTCTAATTCTTTATATACTGAGTCCCATTACAACAAGAAAGAAGAAGAACATATCACCACATTCCGTGTAACTAGCTTCACTGGATTTGCATGCAAAGGTTATATTCCATAGCTCATTACATTTAGGGTACATAACTCATATGTCAAGTTTTAACAAATCATTGTACGCAGTTTTATTTTTCAAATGTATTCATAACGAGATTTTCTCATTCCCATGATTAATACACACAAGACCAAATGTTCGTTAATACTTATCCAAAACCCCATAGAGTGCAGCACATTAATCGATCTTGATTTTCGTCATATAGAAATTGTAAATATAAAACATATAACATGTTGTTTGTTCTTTGAGATATTTTGTACTGACAGGCGGACAGAAATAAAAGAATGTCAGTGTTGATTGGGTGATAGGCACCTAATACAAGTTCTTCGTAACTATATTATGATTAACTTATTTTTAATTTGTTACCAAGAGTCACACAAAGTCAAAAAAATAGGTTTACTTCAGGTTTCCATTTAAAGTTAAGTACAAAATGATAATTCTTCCTATTTATATTGATTTGTAATTCGTTGTTCAGACAGGTAATCAATAAACAACCGAATGAGCTACTAAAACGCATTACATGAGCCTAAGTAAACTACCAGTTTGGGGAAGGGACGTCGTAAAGTTGGAGACGTAAAGAGGAGTGGTTTTTTAT
Organism: Homalodisca vitripennis; assembly: GCF_021130785.1. Taxonomy (NCBI): domain Eukaryota; kingdom Metazoa; phylum Arthropoda; class Insecta; order Hemiptera; family Cicadellidae; genus Homalodisca; species Homalodisca vitripennis. The sequence goes on along the minus strand of NW_025777313.1, from coordinate 1,240 downwards.
GTAAAGTACTAAATCTGATCTGTTTATCTTCTCGTTATGCTTTTCATGTAATTTTCGAATGGGGTTAAACATATTATCTCACTGTAATGCTATAGCCTTATGTGAATAAAATGCTGGCATAAAACACCTAATTGGTGTCGTCCGGCAAGATGCCTCTAAAAATAGTTATTATTTTAATCTTATTTCTACGTCATATGACTGAGTTATGATGGCGTATAACCCACCCATGGGAATTTCGCTGAACGTTTGTTGAAGCCGGACTCTCAGTAGGAGGACACCATTTTTTCTTTTTTCTGTTAGAGAATATGAATAGTCTTTTCTGCACGGATTTAGAGATTTGAAATACGCTATTAGACATGTTGCAAATCGACCTATGAGGAGCCTGTTGTGCAATTAGTTTTGTGGTGGCATATTCTCATGAGTCAGTATGAACAAGCGTATTTAAATTCTCATGAGTAACTTAAGTCCAAATAAGAAAAAAAAACTAGATTAAGTACAGATATATCACCGGAATATTGTGTGGAATATATCACTATCTGACGGACAACCTAGGAGGGCATTCTCTTTTTATTTATTGTATCACTATCTAAATCTGTTATCTAGTTCTGGTTATTACCGTCTAATGTGACACCTGATTCGTATTTTTCTTTGATATGAATGTTTATCAGTATTAAATAGTTTACTTTGTTTTATGCCTAGCAATAGCTATTCTCTCGTGGATGTGCACTCTCTACAATAAACTAAAGCCCCCAGGTGAACAAAGAGCAAAAAGGTAATCGTAATGAGTGGACAGGCTTCAATGACGTTCAGTCAAATCCCATGAATGGACATGCGCAGTGATAGAATTTGATTTTCTTATACATAAAAGAGGTGTTTTCATGCAAAGTTTACGCGTTTATAGATCCGTTAATTCACAAGATATCGTGCTCAATTCAGACAGAAGTGAAATTTGTTCAGTCCTTCCGGTTTAAAACGCTTCGATAACGATCATCAAAGGAATTCAGTTTTGTTTAGAAGTAACATCTTATAAACATGTATTTATTAGTCACATCAATAACTACAGGACATTTACCAATATCTACTTGAATATATTACCATGCTAAACTATATATATTTCCCAATGTTTGTTCAATTTTTTAACACTATTATACGGATACAAATCAGTTAGAATGCAAGCAACAAAATGTGAAAGTTGTCACTGACTGTCAGATTCCCTGAGGGAAAGCCTTCTTTAACTTGG